>NC_056624.2:207877641-208065141 GCF_002870075.4 Lactuca sativa
TGGATTAAGGTGTCTACGACAATAACTAAATTGGTATATTCTTGAATTAGAATCAAAGTCCTTTTTTTGTTGTCCTCAAAACTAGTATTTGGATAGAGTAACTTTTGGAAGAAAAGGCTAATTTGTTAATTTATTATATGATTAATAAATTAATTAGAGATTGAAATAAATTAGTTATTAATATATTAATTATAAATAATAATAATTAAATTGTAATTAATCAGAAATTAATTGGAATTAATTTTGGGATTAATTGAATTAATTGGAAGTATATGGACTGAGCTGTAATTGTTTAATTATTGAGCACAATAGGGTTTATAGAACCTTCTAGATATGGCTGAAATTTGGCTTGTATTTTACGGTTCTTAGGATAATCCAATTAGATAATTAAGGTACTGGATAATTACTAATTTGAAATATATTATTATATTGTTCAAATTAGGGTTCCAAGGGTTCCTTATCATCTATAAATATGACCCTTATGTATCCTATTTTTCGTCCACTTCCATAGAATCTCAAGAGCTAACATTTTGCTCTAGCCTCTTCTCCCCACTCAAGTCTTCTTACTACTAGGGTTTTGGGTACAAGCCATTAGAGGTACCATACCTTTGGTGCTAGCTTTTCAAGGTCTTGAATAAGGATTTTACTTTGGTTATTTGCAATAATAACCAAGAAGTATGTAACCCTATTTTAATATGAATTTCAATTTCATAGCCTCTCTCCTAGGGTTTCTTAATTTTCAATGCTAGTTGCTATAAATAAAGAAAACATAGATCCTTTATAGGTTGCATGTGAACTTAAGGGTTTAAATGTTTTTCCGCCACATGTAATTTTTTTATAACCTAGAAACTCATCAGTGGTTTCAGAGCCTTAGTTTTCTATTTGATTGTGCACTAAAATGAATTAATCAAAATTAGGGTTTATGTAAATTAAAACATAAAGGCTTAATTTCAACATGGCTAGGGTTTTCTGAAACCCTAGCCATCATCCCCTTGTTTTCGAAATCTTGTATATATCCCAAGGGTTCCTAGTTTCCTTAATTATTATTTTAATATGATTTAGAATTTAAATAATTAAAACTTGATAAACCCTACCTTTTTTCGAAAATTAGAAGGCTAAAGGATTATGATTAAATTTGAATTATTTAATTAATTATTTAATTGGTAAATAATTATTTAATCCATGTGTTTTAAATTTATTTAAGTAATTGTTTAATTGGTAAATAATATGGTTAAAACTTATTTAATTAATTATGTAATTAAGTTAAAAGATTAAATCATTAGTTTGTTTAAAATTAATTATTATTAATTGTTTTAATTCGAAAAAAATTAATTCCAAACCCTAGTATTTTGAAAAGTTTTAAAATACACCTAATACTATATATTATTAAAAGTTTAATATATTATAAGTATAAGACATGTCAGTCAAATTTCTAGTACGCCTTATTCACGAAGTCATACTATAAATGGGTATAAGGAAACAACCTATAAAATAACCGTCATTGGGTGACCACTCTCGTCCACCGCTCCATTGTATGGTGAATAGTCGTTAGCCGAACAGATTTGATAGGACATAACCTCTTAAAATTATGATGCTATTAAAGTACTACAACCTTTTTGAATAAATCCCAAACTCTAGTTACTTTAGGACACAAATGTGAAGTGTATGCTAGTCCATGAAAACGCACATTACTCTTTATATGCCGTTAGTGGAGCGTGCGTGGTTAACCAACACACTAATTTGGGACTATAAAGTTGATTGATGGACAACTCGAAAATTATCATTGTTAATGAAGCATGTATGGTTTGCCGGCACATTATTTGGAGATGATAAATGACATCGAGGTTGCCAAGCGGGTTTGCATGGTTATTCATATCTTATTTGTGATCCTCGGCATACCAGTCATAAATTTGAAGAGCATTCTGAGATTAAACATTTCATTGATAAGATTCAATGAATCTCAAACGATATAGGAATTTCACACTCAGTTGAAATTGCTAAATTTGTATCACCTACCTTAATAAATTCGCAATTAGATTACGACATCTTTTTTCTTTGTTATGAATTGTATTTTGGATCCTAGCCTTAAATATTTATTTTGGGTTAAAATATTGAGGATTTATATCACTAACTAAAAACTATGTCTCTTTATATAGATGTCTGGAAACGGTAATCTCGCTACTACTCAAGCCAGCTCCTCAAACTCAAACTTCTCTCTACTCTCGATTTTGTCGAAAGAGAAGAGCACTGGTCCTAACTACATGGAATGGATAAGAAACTTAAAGATGACTATTCGATATGAGGGCAAAGAATATGTCCTCAAAAAGCCTATTGTCGAACTTGATCATTCTACCGCTACTCCTAATGAAACCGTTTCATATAACAAACATTCTTATGATGTCACTAAGGTTGCTTGCATCATGGTGGCCACTATGGCACCTGAGCTGGCCAAGTTCTATGAGGACTATTGGACTATAAGATGGCTCTCGACTTTTATTGAAAGTTCCACAAGAAGGCGAGACAAGAGTGCTACAAAGTGGTCAAATCTCTTATGGCATGCAAGCTCAAGGAAGGAGAATATGTTTTCCCTCGCGTAAAAAAGATGAAAATGTATGTGGAGCAACTATAAAGGCTTAATGTGTCATTTGACGAGGAGTTGGTCATTGACATGGTCTTTGACTCCTTACCTCCTGGTTATGATCAGTTCGTTTTGACTTATCATTTGAACAGTACAAAGACAACATTGACCGAGCTCCATAACTTGTTGCAAACTGCTAAATCAGGGATGAAGAAAAACCATGCCCATTCTGCAACAAGTGCTCATGTCCTGACCATTAGATATGGTAAAGGGAAAAAAAGGAAGGCTCCTTCCCAATTCGGAAGGAAAAGGAAGGCCCATGCTGAAGGGTCTAGCAGTGGGTCAAAGTCGAAGCCCAATTTTGATGTCCATGCGATCTGTGATCCAAAGGAGCCACTTGCTTCCATTGTGGCGAAACGGGTCATTAGAGAAGAAGTTATCCTAAATACTTGCAGGACTTGAAAGATGGAAAAATCAAGTCGTCCTCTTCAGATATTTACACTATTCAAGTTAATAACACACAAATTTCTCATTCTTCGGTCCTTGACAAAGGATGTGGTTTCCATAATTGTTCTAATTTGTAGTGGCTAAGTGAAAGTGAGGAGGTGGAGCATGCGAAGCTCAATTTGATCATGGGGGAATCTTCACCTATTACCAAGATTGGAACTTATAAGATTGTGCTTAGTTATAACATCCATAAAAATCATAAGATATTTGAACTTTTAAAATCAACCTAAATTCATAAATTGTTTACAAATCATAGTTTCTAAATATTTTTCAAACACCAGAGTCTCCCAAAACCATAAATTATAAATAATAGGATGTGTATGATCACGCAATCGCCTTCCCGAGATCATCCGAAGTACCTAAAACCATAACCCAAAACTGTAAGACAACGCTTAGTGAGTTTCCCTAAAAGTACCACAATATAAACATAACAACAACAACATGCATACAGAGCCTTCAGCCTGATTGGAACGTCGCACCAGCCTACAAACTATTTGGACCGCTCACAAAACCTTCAACATGACCGGACCGCCTCACCGGGCATTCAGCCCATCTGGACTGTTCTTTGGGCAATTGGCCTGACTAGTACGCCTCTCAGGCCTTTAGTCTATCCAAGCCACCCTGGGTCTCTTGGCCTTCAGTCTACACTGGTTCGCCTCAACCCAACCACACATAACATGTAGACATATACATCACAGATAAACATACATATAACCAATCAACAGATAATCAGTCAGATCTACAAATCACTAAGCATAGTATCATCCTATATACTAGGATACCGATCTAACATATCACTATAGCACAATAACATACTATCACATAACATGGCATCTAATCCAATGGGCCATCCTTGTGCCTTCGACCTGCAATTACAGTGAGGGAAAACTCACCTCACAGACTGGACAGAAGCTGATGAGGTCTCGACTCCGAATCTCAGCTCTAACAGTCACTTAACCAACCAAATGACCAATCACAATCAAAATCCCAAAACACCCAAAATACCTTTAGGTCAAACTTGGTCAAAGTCTAAGTTAAACTAGTCAAATCAACTTAGTCAACCCAGTCGAGTCAACTCAGTTGAGTCACCATAAAGTGAGTACGCATGGCGTACTTGAATGTTGATCACCATCGGGGTGGTTGACCTTGTATGCGATGTATACTCCAGGTACGCGGGGCGTACTCCCAGATGCCTAAAATTTTCATTAAGAGCTTAATGGCTTAAGCTCTCACGTCCATATTTCATATCCATGGCTACCGTCAAGAGTCATAAAGTTTCCAACTTTATGACTTTGCATATCAATTAAGTGCTTAACTCAACTTCTTAATCCATTAAGACCTTCTAAATGATGCATGGAGCAAAACCAACCATTTAGAACCCATTTTTATGACTCAAGACCCTTCCAAAGGTGAGAAAGGACAACTTAATGGGTCAAGAACATGCTATGTTCATGAATCTTCACATTTGGGACCAAAAGCAACAAAAATCATTCCAACACAAGATCTAAATGAAACTTCACCAAGTTCAGAACTTGATACCTCAAATGGTGCTAAAAGATGGTGTGATCTTGGATCTAAAGAGCTTCATTCCTCCAAGGTGGTCTATACTTCCTTCATTATTCTTCAAAAGCACAAAACACACACACTCAAGCTTATAAATGCTTAACAAGATGGATTAGGGTTGCAAAAACATTTCAAGAGGATAGAGGCTGATGAAGTGAGGGAAAATGAGGCTATAATGGGGTTTAAATATGAGCCAAACCCTAAAAATTAGAGTTTGGATGCCTGACACGTACACCCTGCATACTAGGGCACGTCCTAGTACGCTCAACGTATACACGTACACATGGCGTACTCCCCAAACTCCTAAATTTCAAAAATGCCACTAGGGCCTTTAATGCACTCAGTCTTATACTTAGGGACCAAAATGCAATATAATTCAATTATAGGGTTAAAATTAAAAGCACCTTATCATCAGGATGTTACAAGTCTCCCCACTTGATCTAGATTTCGTCCTCGAAGTCTGTAGCAACGTATAACTCGAGGTAATGCTTCCTCATCTCAGCCTCTGGCTCCCAGGTCCACTCGGAGCCTCCCCGATGCTGCCAATATACCTTTATCAAAGGTATGTCCTTGTTGCATAGGACCTTCATCTTTCATTCCAAAATAGCTATCGGCCTCTCGATATAATTTAGGTGTTCATCGACCTGAATATCATCCAATGGGACCATTACCTCACTGTCTAACACACATTTCCGCAACTGAGAGACATGGAAAGTGTTGTGGATCTAACTGAGCTCGCTCGGCAAATCCAACCTGTAAGCTACCTTGCCAACCTTGGAAATCACCTGAAAAGGTCAAATAAACCAGGGACCCAATTTCCCCCTCTTTCTGAAGCGTATTCTGCCGACTCTTATCGGTTTGCAATCTCTGTCTGATTTGCTAAATAATCTCCGTGGTCTGAAGGACTACTTTGGTCCTTCCTATAACCCTATGACCAACCTTTCCCAAAAAACAGGTGTACGACATCTCCGACTAAACAAGAGCTCAAATGGTGGGGCACCTATGTTGGAGTGATAACTGTTGTTGTAAGAGAACTCCGTAAGAGGTAGGTAGGAATCCCAAATCCCACCGAAATCAATGACGCAGGCCCACACCATATCCTCAAGGGCCTGGATGGTCCGCTCGCTCTGACCGTCAGTTTGCGGATGATATGCAGTGCTAAAATGTAACCTCATGCCGAGTTCCTCATGGAACTTCTGCCATAAACGGGCAGTAAACCAAACATATTGTTCTGAAACTATGGAGACCGGAGCCCCATGATGAACAACGATCTCCCAGATATACACATCAACCAACTTTTCGTCCGAAAAGCTCTCCCTGATGGCCAAAAAGTGGGCACTCTTGATCAATCAGTCAACGATGATCCATATAGCATCAAAAACCTTGGCCGTCTTCGATAACTTGGTGATAAAACCCATGGTGATATGTTCCCACTTCCACATGGGAACATCCAGAGGCTAAATCTTTCCATGCGGCCTCTAATGCTCAGCCTTGACCATCCTGCAGGTCAAGCACGTCTCAACATACCAAGCTATCTCCCTCTTCATACACGACCACCGGTAACTCAATCTTAAATCTCGATACATCTTGGTGGCTCCCGGGTGTATAGAAAAGTGAGACTTATAAGCCTCCTCTAGTACAGTCTGCCTGATCCCACCAGAACCTAAAACCCAAACCCGACCACATTGATTCAATAACCCTTGACAATCCATGACAAACCTGTCGATATCACCCCTGATCCTCTCCTGTTTCTAGTTCTCCTTCTGAACTCCCTCTGCCTGTGCCTCTCTGATCAATCCCAAAAACGGAGAAGCGATGGATACCCTCATACACACCTCCCCAACCGAAGATCTAACCGACTTGCGGATCAAAGCATCCGCTACCACATTCGCTTTACCTGGATGGTAAAGGATCTCGTAGTCATAATCCTTGACCACGCCTAGCCACCTGCACTTCCTTATGTTCAGGTTCGGATGATCCATAAGATATCTTAAACTCTTGTGATCCGTATAGACCGTATAACGGACCCCATATAGATAATGTCTCCAAATCTTGAGGGCAAATACAACTCCCCCAACTCCAGGTCATGAATGGGATATGGCGTCTTGTAACACCGTAAATTTCAAAACAATTTTTCATTTAAAAATAATCGTTAATTCTTAAAAACACTTTTCTTAAAATTCCATTCATAATCGAATTAAAACATAACTCCATTTTCACTTGCTTAATAAACCAGGATCCTCAAAACATGACTCTTTCTCTGGTGTGTACAATCGAGCCGGTGCCGTCCTATGATCCTGAGAGAAACCTGAAACACATAACACAAAACACTATAAGCACGAAGCTTAGTGAGTCCCCCAAAATACCACACATAACACATATTAGCCACTCGAGGCTATAGCTCTGTGGGTCCGTGGACCCTACTCTATGAACCCTCTGGTTCTAACTCTGTGAACCTTTCAGTTCTAACTCTGGGAACCTTCCGGTTCTAACTCTGTAAACATGCACAGCATAAATCACATAGAAATAATGCGGTACAACACATAACATACATAGCATACAAATACTCTGTCACAAAACTCTGGTTACCTACTCAAGGTCAACTTTGACCAGACTCGGCGAGTGCACTAGGGCGACTCGGCGAGTCTACACGTGTCCACTGACTCCCTTGGATCCTCTCTTGACACGTTGAGTATTTCTCTGACTCGACGAGTTTCACCTGGCATAAATCGCGGGGCCACCACGACTCAACTCGCCGAGTCTCAAGAACAACTCGGCGCGTTCCAACTTGACTCAGTCCCCCCGTCAACCCTCTCTGACTCTCCCTAACTCACTGAGTCAACCCCTTAACTCGGCAAGACCACTCGCTGAGTGGTTATGGACAATCTTCATGCTACTCGCCGAGTCTGTTCTTCGGACTCGGCGAGTCTATGCAATGCATGAACTCAAACTCACTCCTGAGGTCAGATCCGTTCCAATAACCCATAGATCCAGTCCTTCCAAGCACATACATCACATAAAGTTACAATCTTGGTGCTCATGCAAAGGTTCAAAGGCCTTATTTGATGATATGGTCTCTAGAATGCTATTCTAAGCTCATGGCCTCCATTAACACTCATAAAGCTAGGGGGAAAGGGTCTCTGGACCTCTTTGGGTCCAGATCTAAAGTACCAACACAAGAAGAGTCCAATTACTCCATGGATCATTCCACAAAGAAACCCTAACTCTAAGATTCACACCAAGGACTGAGAAAGGAACGAATGGTTACCTCAAATGAAGTCTTTGAGCTCAAAAATCAATGGATTGGCACCTTCTTTGGTCTCCTCTTTCCTTAATTCTCTTCTATGTGCAAAAACACCCACAAATAGTCAAGGATCTTCCTCTTCTCTCTCACAAAACCCTCAAAGACTCTTTAGGGTTCTCTCTGGGGTTGGTGGCTGCAAATGACAGCCATAAGCCCCCTTAAATAGGTCTCATACCCTGGAAATTAGGGTTTCATTAAACAACATGGACTCGCCGAGTCCGAACGCGAACCCGTGCCCAAACCGCGATCATACTCGGCGAGTTTGAGCTCCAACTCGCCGAGTCCCCTCACAAATCACCAAAATTATAAGAATAAATAATACGTGGGAATCCGGGCTGTTACAACTCTCCCCCACTAGAACTAGACTTCGCCCTCGAAGTCTCACTCTACAAATAACTCCGGATGCTGCTCACGCATCTCACGCTCCGGCTCCCAAGTCATCTCGGACCCTCTTCCGATGCTGCCACTGAACCAAAACCAAGGGTACTTCCTTGTTCCTCAGAACCTTGGTTTTGCGATCTCTGATTGCCATTGGTCTCTCAGCATAATTCAGGCTCACATCCACCTGAATATCCTTTAATGGAACCACTGCCGACTCATCGGCTATACACTTTCGCAGTTGCGACACATGGAAAGTGTCGTGAATCTGCCCCAACTCTGCTGGCAAATCCAAACGATAAGCTACCCGGCCTACCCTCGCGATCACTCGGAATGGACCAATATATCGGGCCCCAACTTGCCCCTCTTCCTGAATCGAATCACTCCTTTCCAAGGAGAGAGCTTCAGGAGCACAAAGTCACCGACCTGAAACTCAAGCTCGAACCGGCGTCTGTCCGCATAACTCTTCTGACGACTCTGAGCGGTCAACAACCTCTGCCTGACCTGCTGGATCTGCTTTGTCGTCTGAAGCACGATCTCTGTACTGCCCATCACGCGTTGTCCAACCTCTCCCCAACAAATGGGGGTCCAACACCTCCTCCCATACAACAGCTCAGAGGGTGGCATACCAATGCTCGAATGATGGCTGTCGATATGGGAAAACTCAACCAAGGGTAAATACGTGCCGTAACTCCCTCCGAAATTTGTAATACAAATGCCCGAAGCATGCCTTCGAGCGTCTGAATCATTCGCTCGCTCTGAAGTGTCCTCAGACATCACCATGATAAGCTCTAGCTCATTTCTCATATCCCTCTTCGGGACTGAGCACCAGGTCAGCTTTTGACTCCACAGCTAAGCCTCCAGAGGTCACCCATATCATGATCCAAATATCCCGCTAACTTCCTCCCCGTGACCACTATCCCGGCCTAGTGACATGCAGGACACGAAATTCTCTTTTCCTTATGCGAGAAAAATACAATCCAACCGAGGATCGTCTCAACTCTGATCTCTAGTGTCTGCTGCGCATATCCCTTGCGCATCTCGCCGCATCTCCCGACAGAGACGGAGACCCTAGTCTCGCCCCCGGTTCAACACCCAGGCTCCAAAAACTCAATACTAGGGCTACTCAAGCCCAAAACTCTTCCACATCATACACTGATCGGAGAACACTCCATCATTACATTCTCTTGCCATCTAGTGAGTAATATGGCTCCCCGCAACATCATGATGACCTCTCAATGACTAGCGAGTACTACGGCTCCCCGCAGTATCACAACACCCTCTGACTAGTGAGTACTACGGCTCCCCGCAGTATCACAACACCCTCTGACTAGTGAGTACTACGGCTCCCCGCAGTATCACAACACCCTCTGACTAGTGAGTACTACGGCCCCCCGCAATATCACAACACTCTCTGACTAGTGAGTACTACGGCTCCCTGCAGTATCACAACACCCTCTGACTAGTGAGTACTACGACTCCCCGCAGTATCACAACACCCTCTGACTAGTGAGTACTACGGATCCCCGTAGTATCACAACACCCTCTGACTAATGAGTACTACGCCCCCCCCCCCCCCCCCCCCCGCAGTATCACAACACTCTCTGACTAGTGAGTACTATGGCTCCCCACAGTATCACAACACCCTCTGACTAGTGAGTACTACGGCTCCCCGCAGTATCACAACACTCTCTACCTCCACTAACTCATGCTCCGTAGACTATCATAGGTAGCTACCCATACTCGACTCGAATATGCATCACAGACTCTGGAGGCAATCGACATAATAAAATGCCTACCCTTGCGGAGATCCTCTCTCTTAAATAATCCCTCTGGATGCCAATACTCGAAGGGCTCCCACTAGATCCATAGATACTTGATATACCACAAGTCGTCTCAACTCAAGATTCGCGAATAACTCCGAAATCAAGATATCATACCCGGATACCTCGGAACACCCCAACAGAACATCACAAGATCCTGCCACAACCACTGATCTCCTGCCCCAAGCACCATATAGATACAATAATACATTTCCTCAGAACCCCATAATTAGATCTTCATTTTTCCCAAATTGCAACTTCGGTGTATCCAATTACTCAATTGGAATACGAGAAAACGCTAACGCTACGGGATACGCTGATAATTCTCCGAAACCCTTTTTCCTACCGCTCAAAATCCAAGCTAGAATACGCATACCGACCCGGGAGTTGGCTGCCCAATCATTCTCTACCTACTTGCAACAACATTGACCACTACCAGGTCCCTGACCATTAACCACCTGCTGTGGAGACATTCATCCTTCTCAAATAAGTACTTCCTCCATTAACTCACTCTGACCCCTTTCCTCGATCACCAATATCTTTGGTCTAATGAATTCTTACTGCAGATCTCTATACTCTACTTATAACCGCTCTACAATACACCCTACTATACTCAAATAGGTGTAATGTGGTCCTCGACTATCTCAGTCCCAACTGACTATCTGTTCATGATAAATCACTACCTCGCGGCACACATGCTACGTGATACTCTGGTGGAAAATCATCATCAATGACAACCTGCAGGGTTTACCCCCAAACCCAAAACTTAAACATCATGCTTCTCATGTTTTGCACACGAACATAATTAGTACCACCCAGATCATAGAAGGTGACATCTCCTCTATCGACTGATTGCTCAACTCAGACCTCAAATCTATCTTGGAGAACCAAGATGCACCCTGCAACTGATCAAATAGGTCATCAATCTGCAGAAGGGGATAACGCTTCTTCACCATTAACTTGTTCAACTTCCGGTAATCAATGCACATCCAGTGTGAACCATCCTTCTTCTTGAAGAACAATATCGACGCTCCCCAAAGAGAACTGCTCGTCTGATGAATTTCTTGCCTAATAGCTCCTGAAGATGAGAGGACAACTGTTGCATCTCAGGCAGTGCCAAGCGGTACGACGCATTGGCAATCGGGGCCGCACATGGCATTAGATCAATCTTGAACTCAACCTTCCTCTCGAGAGGCACACCCGGTAACTCCTCCGGGAAAACATCAGCAAATTCCCTGACAATTGGCACATCAGAAACTGAAGGATGCTGTCCTACCCGAGTATCAACCATATAAGCCAGATAACCCGCACACCGATGATGAATATACTACTGAGCCTTGGCTACTGAACAAAACCCTAAACCACCCAGGTGCCCTCTCCATAGATAAACAGTTTTCCCCCACTTAGGGTTCGAACTACCACTCATTAGCCCTCGTAATTGATCATGGCACTAAACTTGCTCAACCAGTCCATACCCACTATCACGCATACATCCCCCCATGGGAATAAGGATAATATTAATCAGATAAGGCACCCCAAAGATATCCAATACACAAACCTGATACATTACGGATGTAGAAACCCCATGGTCGTTGGCGATAGAAACTCACAACGGACACTCTAACTCCCTAATAGGCATATCAAACTCCATACTGAATGATCGAGATACAAAGGACCGATTCGCACCTGATTCAAATTACACAAGAGCAGGCAAAGAGTTCACTAAGAACGTACCTATTAGGAGCATATACAAGAGTACACCATAAAATATAATCAACAAAATAATAAATAGAAACATATTGGTCACGGAATCTAGAGTTGCTCTGGTCTCCTTGGTAGAGAGTTGAAAAGCACGACCCTAAGCCTTCGGGGGCTCCGCCCTCCCATGGCACCCATTGGTGATCCTCAAAGTAGCTAGCACCGGGGCCTCTTCCGGCTTGGCGGCGAGCAATGGGCAGATGACCTTCATATGGACAACCCGATCACAATGATAACAATACTGGTACTCAGAACTGGGTCCGTCTGGAGACAATCCATCACATAGTGCCCCTCCTTGCAACATTTGTGGCATACACCAGAAGATCGACAATCCCCATCATGAACCTTGCTTTGGTACAGGCTGCGAATATGTCAGGGCCTGTCTCTGCTCCCTCTTCTGGAAGTCTATCTCGATCTCCCGCCGCCTGGTGGTCTCCTGCAACTCCAATAATAAACCATAACGTTGCGTGGATACAAGCTGCCATATGTCCATCTTGAGCATGCTCAAGTAACGGGTCATCTGAGCTTGCTCAGAAGCAACAAACTCATGAAAAAAATGACCCTCTTAGTAAACATCTTGGTGATCTCCGTCACTGACTCAGTCCCCTGTCTCAAATCCAAGTACTCCTGGGCCAACCTCTCACGCTCCACCAGTGGAACATATCTAGAACAGAACATCTCTGAGAACTGCTCCGAGGTCACAACAGCCATCTGCTCAAAAAAATACGAGCTAGTAACAAGTCTCCACCAATCTTTATTTATGTTGATTTCTCTGCTTATATTTTTGTGTTTTGTTTTAGGATCGTTCATTGTGAACGACATCTCTTCTTTGATATTATTTTATTCGGGGGCTACACAATCTTTTGCGTCTCTTACGCTCAACAAGAGGTTTGTTGGAGCTCCGGATGAGCTATATCATCCATTAGAGGTTGAGATTGTGGATGATCGATCTATCTGGGTATATAGGGTTCATTGGGATTGTGTTCTAGCGATGTTTAGCGAGCAATATCCGCTCAACTTGATCCCTATTCCTTTTGCACGGAAACAAGGTTATAGTAGGGATGGTTTGGTTGAGCCCCAATAGGACAGTGATTTATTGTGAGCGTCAGATTTCGGACCCTAAGTAGGGGAGAGTTTGTGGTACCTAGATAGGGCGCTCAGCATGGGCTAGTCCTATGCTCAATCGCTAGGGCCAGACACTATCTTCATCTGGGTTGTTCTGGTTTCGTTGCCTATGTTATGGATACCCAGGAGAAGAGTAAGGCGTTGGTTGATGATGTGTCGATTATGCAGGAGTACCTATATGTGTTTCCAGAGGATTTTCATGGAGTGCCTCCGAAGAGGCAGGTGGAGTTCTGGATTGACTTGGTTCCTGGTGTGGCTCCGATAGCCAAAGGACCATATCGGTTAGCTTCACCATAGATGCAGGACTTGTCTACATATTTATAGGCGCTGATAGACAAGGGGTTCATCCGACCGAGTAGTTCGCCTTAGGGTGCACTAATATCGTTTGTGAAGAAGAAGAATAGGTCGCATCAGATGTGTATAGCCTACCGGGAGCTGAATAAGCTAACGGTAAAGAACCGTTATCCACTCCTGAGGATTGATGATTTGTTTGACCAGCTTTAGGGTGCATCTTGGTTTTCCAAGATTGATCTTCGTTTGGGTTATCATCAGATGAGGGTTAGTGAGCATGATGTGCAAAAGATCGCCTTTCGGACTCGTTATGGTCATTATGAGTTTGTGGTGATTCCCTTTGGGCTCACCAATGCTCCAGCCACATTCATGGATCTCATGAACCGTGTGTGCCGACCGATGTTGGATCGTTTTGTGATTGTATTCATCGACGACATTCTGGTCTACTCCAAGACCTAGGAGCTGCATGAGGAGCACTTGATGGATGTTTTGGAGACCCTGAGGAGGGAGAGATTATATGTGAAGTTCTTAAAGTGTGAGTTTTGGTTGCACGAGGTGCAGTTCCTGGGGCACCTCGTCAACCAAAATGGAATTATGGTCGATCCGGCCAAGGTGGAGGCCGTGATAAGGTGGGAGGTTCTGAGGTCTCCATCTGAGATTTGGAGTTTTTTTGGGTTGGCACGATATTACCGAATATTCATTTAGGATTTCTCAAAGATAGCGATTCCGCTGACACGACTGACGAAGAAGACTACCACTTTTCGCCAGGGGATTGAGCAACAGACATCATTTGAGACCCTGAGACAGAGATCGTGCGAGGCACCAATTCTCAGCCTTCCAGAGGGTGTTGAGGATTTCATTGTGACGCGTCTATCTTGGGATTCAACACGGTTTTGATGCAGATGGGTCGTGTTATTGCGTACGCTACGAGGCAACTGAAGCCTCATGAGGCGAATTATCCGACACATAATTTGGAGCTGGGGGTTGTGGTTTTCGCCCTCAAAATTTGATGACATTACCTATATGGGGTCCGTTGTACTATTTACACGGATCACAAGATCCTGAGGTACCTGATGGATCAGCTGAATATGAAAATAGGGCAGTGTCAGTGGTTGGATGTGGTGAAGCATTGTGATTGTGAGATCATTTACCATCCAGGGAAGGCCAATGTGGTGGCTGATTCTCTAGGCCACAAGGCATTTGCGGCTCCAATCAAGGATATCTATATGATGATGATAGTGATTGCCTCACTCTTGGAGCAGATTCGTGAGGCACATGTCGAAGCTATAAAGGAAGAGCACCAGAACAGTGAGCGTATTGTGGGTCAGGTGGATTGCTTCGATTATGATAGACGGGGTTTATTGACTCTCCATCAAAGAGTGTGGATTCCCTATTTGGGTGGTGCGCGTCAAGTTCTGATGGAGGAGGCGCATAAATTCAGATTCTCCATTCATCCCGGGGCGACGAAGATATATAGGGATGTCATGTGACATCCCCATTTTCACGGCCAGAAAAGATCGATTTTGTTTATGCTTTATAAAAATCAGAGTACCTCTTTTAATAAATATGTTGTGGAATTTGTTCCCAGTAAAACATGATAAATACGTTATCAAAGCATTTCCGAAGAAAAGTAATTTTATTCATTTTAAATCATTTGGGATGTCATCGTCAATACAGAAACATAAGCATAAACAGAACTTACATTCATTATCACTAGTGATTTATATCTCCTTAATCTCTTAGTGTAATGTGACTTCAATCAACACCTGTGATATAAATAAGTTGAGTGGGTCAGGTTGGGAAACCTGGGGAGTACATAGGGGTTTCAACCCACAATAATATAATTATTAGGTTTAAACAATCAAACAATCAACCCGATTACCCATCCCCATTATCTTCTTTACTCTTAAGGATCTATCCTAAGAGTCATCTATCCTGCATTCGTTTATTCTGAAGTCCCTTGCTTCCAGGGTTATAGGACTGGCAATAAATCCATAGCTGCCAATGCTCGTTCATAAAGCACTAATTCCATAGTTGCTATAGTTTATTCATCGGGTACTAAATCCATAGCTACCAGTGTTTGTCCAATAGGTACTAAGTCCATAGCTACCAATTTCTATCATGTACTAAGTCCATAGCTACCAGTGTTTGTCCAATAGGCACTAAGTCCATAGCTGTCGATGTTTATTAGGCACTAAGTCTATAGTTGCCAATGTTTACTCACATCATCTTTTATCTCTCATCATTCATCTACCCATGTCATACCCAACATATTCGTATATATAAAATATGTATACAGTTTAAATCATTTTAAACATGTATAAAACGTTCATCCACCATAGATAGCAAGTATTCAGATAATATGCACACATAACACGTAGTTTATATAAGATACTTCATATCTATGTGTAAAATGAAAGTAACTATGCACTCACAACATGTAATTTATATTAAATACTTCATATCTATGTGTAAGATGAAAGGGACCATGCACTCACTTGATAAGGTGGTGACTCGGTACTCGTATAGCGCTTCGTTTACTTTAAAATAATTTCCTTCAACGAAACCTAGTATTATTACCACTAGATTTTAGTCTAATATTTACCGTGACTAATTATTAGTCTTATTATTATTATTATTATTATATAAGCGTTTAAACAATACTTTCCAACCACTATGTACAGACATAGAGCAGACATAAAACGCCGGAGGGCAGGACCATTTTCGCATATAGCACTTCTGAAATCCAACAACCCTATGCGGCCCTTTAAACCAGATTCCCCGTACGACGAGTAGTTAAAAAGATATTATAACGACACTTATATAAGTCATAATAATAGCTCAAATATTTATTATAAGTTCATAATAACAATACTAATTTTAAATATAAAATGTATTTAAAATAGGGTAACCATAACTTACTTACAAGGGGATTTTAGCTAGGAGTCGAGCTCTGCAAGGCAGAACTTCGTCACTGAATCTTTCTAAAAAAGATTCGTGTAGCGCTTCAGCGCTCACCTTACTATACTAAAACTACAGAAAGAGAATTCGAATCACGAGGGACCGAAATGCTCGGGGGATAAGAAGATAAAGACTCTTGAATCAAGAGAATGATGCAAGAAATATGAGAGTTCAAGCCTCTTATTTATAGTAACTGAATTTACAAAAACTACCCTCCATAATTACTTAACGACCCTATAGTTATATAAACGACTAAACACCCCTTCATAATACTATTTTAAATAGATTTAACGATTTTTGTACTAAACTAATGTCGAAAATACTCAACAATAGTCTTATAATGACCGCATCGACTATACCTTTCTAATGATATATACATTTGTATATATATGTATACATATATATGATTTATACTTTATTTTAATACGTAAATATGCTATTATATTTTATAACTCGTTCATATGGACTCCGTTTTTCACGTTATTTATATCGACGCGTAGGCAGGACCGTACCCTACAACTTTCGTTCAGACTCTGTCGGCTAATTTTGACTTTATTTTTAAAGTTATATTTTTAACAGGCCGGGACAGGATTGGTCCCTTAAAAATTCATAACTTTTACATATGGACTCCATTTTCGTCTGTCTTTTTGTCGTTGCGTTCCTATTAATGAGATCTTCAATTCTCATTTAGGTCGCGTTGGCCAAAAACCACTCGATCTAAAATTCGAATTCCGGGTTATGCACTGTTATGCTAAATCTTTGAAAAATCATAACTTCCTCATACGAAGTCAGATTTGGGCGTTATTTTTATGGACGCTCTCAGCTTAACATATTCTACGAATTTTGTTTATATTACTAAGGCTAAAAAGTCCTCCATCATAAATTCACTATTTACGTCTCCCGGTGTCGTGCCGGTTTTGCCGTAAAACTTCGATGAGCCATAACTTCTTCGTTATAACTCGGATTTTGGCGTTCTTTATATGTACGGAACCCTTGAGACATATTCTACAACTTGGTTATGATTATTTATTCTAAATAATCTTTTGTCAAAAAGTCGTTTTCGACCCCTATTACCTCTAAATTGACTAGCCCGGATCTACGGACGTTATATGTCAGTCCCGATTATTGGTGGCCTTGTATGAAGTGGGACGTTGCTTGGTACATGGAAAGGTGCTTAACTTGTCGCAAAGTCAAAGCCGAACATCAGCAACCTCACGAAAAGATGTAGTTGTTAGACATTCCCATTTAGAAATGGGAAGAAATTACCATGGATTTTATTATGAAGTTGGATCGGACAGCATGCAGAGTGGATTCGATTTGGGTCATCATGGATCGATTGACCAAGAGTGCACACTTTATTCCGATTCAGGAGAGTATATCTACATAAAATTTACATGGCATTTATATCAGGGAGGTTGTAGCACGATGGGGTGCCGGTTTCGGTGGTAGCAGACAGGGATGTTCGGTTCACTTCTAGGTTTTGGAAGATGTTCCACAAAGAGCTGGGCACTCGCCTGCATTTGAGCGTAACCTTTCACCCGTAGACAAATGGTCAGAGTGAGCAGACCATCCAAACATTAGAGGATATGTTGTGGGCGTGTGTTCTGGACTTCAACGGTGGCCGGGATACATACGTATGTTCCATTAGCAGAATTTTCATATAATAATAGCTACCATGCCAACATCGATCAACCTCCTTTTCAAATGCTCTATGGGAGGAAATGCATGACCCCGATATTCTAGGGCGAGGTTGGTCAACGAGTCATGGGGAGTACCGAAGTGGTACTCAAGACCACCGAGTTGATTCGACAGGTTCAGAGTAGATTTCAGACAGCTCAGAGTTGGCAGAAAAGTTATGCCGACAAGCACCGATGAGACCTAGAGTTTCGGGTTGGGGTTTGGTTCTCATGAAGGTGTTACCTTGGAAAGGTGTCATTTGATTCAGGAAGCGGGGCAAGATGGGCCCTAGGTATATCGGTCCTTTCAGGGTTATAGCCCGGGTGGGTAGGGTAGCGTATCAATTGGACCTTCCGGAGGAACTCAGTCAGATTCACAGTACTTTTCATGTCTCGCAGCAGCAGAAATGTTTGGCTAATGATTCCGCAGTGGTTCCAATGAAGGATGTTCAGTTGGACGACTGCTTGAACTACATTGAGAGACCAGTAGCGATCCTCGATAGGAAGATGAAAACCTTGAGGAACAAGGTTGTTGAGTTGGTTAAGGTGCAGTGGCAACACCGTAGGGGTTCAAAATGGATGTAGGAGCCGGAGGACAAGATGAGGGAGCATTACCCATAGTTATTTCCGACAGCGGACTTCGAGGACGAAGTCTGATTTAAGTGAGGGAGAATTATAGCACCCAAGTCACTCATTGCATGCATGTCGTTGGTGTTATCCCGGTGTACGCTAGACGTACTCAAGCCAAGGGAAAACCCTAATTTTTAGGGTTTTCACCCTATTTAAAGACCTTAAGTCCCTCAAGTTCATTACCATTTCAGCCTCCATTTCACTTTTAGTGCCAATCTTGAACCCTAACCTTCTTGAGTGCATTTTTTAGTTTACCTTAAGTCTTTGGGTGTTCTTTTGTGGTTTTGAAGAAGAAGGGAGTTTGGGAAGAAGCAAAGGAGAAGGAAGAGCCTATAGATCCAGAGTTTGTGCACCATTTCTATCCTATTGAAGGTATAAATTCTGAACCTTGATCATTCTAAGCTTAGATCTAGGTTTAGGGTAGATTTTAGCATCTTTTGGTCCTATAACTTGGTTTCTTGGAGTATGAGCTACTCTAGGCCATTTAAGTTGTCCTTTTGGACACTTGGAAGTGTATAGAGTCATAAAAATCGTATATTGGAGGTTAAGACTCAACCATGCATGTGTTAGTGACCACCTAAGTGAGTTAATGGGCTTAATTCATAATTTGAGCCCTAACAAGGCATGCAAAAGCATAACGTTTGCAACTTATGGCTTAAGATGCCATTATAATCTTGGATCTAAGTTATGGACATTAAAGCTAAATGGATTAAGTCATGGGAGCAAACTGGGCTGACTGACCAATACGCTAATGTACTCTAGAGTACGCTGTACGTAGTGGGCCAATGCCCCGATTCCAGATTGTTATCAGCGTATGCTGGGCGTACGAGCCATGTACGTCGTGCGTACGCTGTTTGTAGGCTTGCAAGTCTTTTGGGCTCATGTGTTGGTTGGGCTTTGGACTTGTTTAGGTTGGGCCTAGGGCCCACCTGTTGTAGCATGGCATTTTTGGGCTTAATGACATTTTGGGTGTTATTGGGCCATATTGGGCCTTAGAGGCCTTGTAGTTGGGCTTGGATGCCTTTTTGGACTTTGTATGGATTTGGGCTTTGGAGGGAGGGAGACCCAATGAGGCAAGGGTAAAAAAGCCTTTTTTGCCTTAAGTCAAGAATTAGGGTTTGGACTTTCGGGTTAGAATGTGGCCTAAATTCTAATTAGAGTTTTATGCTTGTGTGTTAGGGAGAGGATTTCGCGAATCATTCGCTGAGTGTGATTTGATACCTTTAGTCCGAGGTGAGTTTTCCTTCACGGTATCCGTGATTCGAAGGCACCACTGCCGACCCACTAGTTTATTATGTAGTGTGATGATTGTCTTTATGACAATTGTCAATCATGCCTGTATTTGCTTGATGACTCTGTGATTCTTGTTATGCTATTATTGATGGGTTTTGAGCAAAAGAACACTCCTATGTGTACATGCAAAACCCTAAAGCTTTGGATATAGGTTTCTCTATTGTACATGCAAATTTATCCAAAGCTTGCAAACCCTCATCTAGCATACTATAAAAAAATTGAAATCTACAACTAATACAAGTTTAGATGTTTACCTTTTGATAGTAGCAAGAATCTTCAATCTTCAAGAGCTTAGTATCACAATTGTAATACCTCTAATGGCTCACACACACGAAGGCAAGAAGATGATCAAGAAGAGATGGAATGGAGGCACGATTTCGGCTCTAAGAACTCTAGGGTTTCTTCTGGTAGCCGAAAACTGAAGCCCTGGGGGTCCTTAAATAGCTGAGCTGCTAGGGTTTCAGTCAAAACCCTAATTGGATAGCTTAGGCCCTAAGCAGCTCCAAGAACCTTCTGGAATAGGGCCCTTGAACGATTTCCAAGTGGGCTTCCACCTTGACTGTGCTAGTCTCCTTTATTTAATTAATCTCTTTTAGCCACAAAATTAATTCTTAACCAATATTAATTAAACATAATGATTTCTCTTTTAATATATTATTCATATAATATATTAATAAACCATAATATCCTATCTCTCTCCCTCTATCCATAAATCATCCTGCCAAGTTGTTTTGCTGAAGGCAACCCAAAAGGACCATGCAACAACTGGGTCAAGTACATACCAAATATAGTTATGGACTTAGACACTAATCCAACAATTATGTGGTAGTAGTAAGGGTGAAATAGACCCGCCATCTGGTCGAAATAGACCGAAGGGGATTGCAAGCACCTAGATATGCTTGACAGTATCCGGTTGAAATAGACCGAAGGGGATTGCAAGCACCCATATATGCTTGATAGTATCCAACTGAAATAGACCGAAGAGGTAGGCCAACACCCAACTATGCTTGGCTGTATGTTTTTTTTTGTGTGTGGTATTATGCGGGAACTCACTAAACTGTATGCTTACAGTTTTTAGTTTATGTTTCAGGTACTTCCAGTTCGAAGGGGAAGGGCCCGACCTGATCGCACTGCATCACCCTATGGTTTTTGTATTTAGAGATTTTGGGAATTTGCACTCTAATAACTTGTTACTACGATACTCTTTTGACTATTTGATATTAGTGTCGTATGATTCGAATGAAATTAAAAACAAAAATTTTATCCGTATTTTTGGATGTTACACAAAAGCTATATAATTATCTTACAAGCATGTTAAATTTAAGTTGTAAAATACAAGAATGTGGTTTATAGGGGTCATATCGTATAATAATATGACTTAATCTTTTTTGGGCAAACTGCAAAGAATAACAACTTATTTTACTCAATATTCTAATATAGGAGATGAACTTCTTTATTACCTGCATAAAAATTGTAAGTAGATTGTCATTATAGGTAAAAAAATGTTATTAATCTTGTAGTATAGGTAAAATATTAACAATAGATAAAACTTTGCATGTAGGAGGGATATGCAAACCTCTACAACAATAAATTAAACTCAAGAAAAGTATGTTGTTATTATTTGTTAAAAAGATAAGTATGTTGTTATTATTTGTAACAATAGATAACTTCATTACTATTATTGGATTAAAAGGTAAATATATTGCTATTATTGGTTGAAAAAAAGTATGTTGTTATTATTTTATAAAATATAAGAATGTTGTTATTATTTCAAAAAAAAAAAGATAAGCTCATTACTATTTTTGGATTGAAAGGTATGTATGTTGCTACTATTTTTTTTAAAAAGATAACAACAATGTAATTATTTCTATTGTTATAATAACAATCTAGTTACTTTTTTTTACAGTATTGAGCAATATATAAGCTTATATTCCAGTCAAGAGCATGAAAGAGTTTACTTATAACAACAATGTAATTGGTTTTCCGTCTTTGTGTTGCTTCTCGGTTAAAAATATATATGTTGTTATTTGGGTGAATAAACATTGCAAATTCCATCAATAATCAATTCCAATTTGGCAATTTTGACGAGGCCTTCCAAATTATTGGTGATGGTTGAGAGAGAGAGAGAGAGAGATAAAGAGAGAGAGATAGATAAAGAGATAGATAGATAGATAGATAGATAGATAGACGAGAAACATATTTATAATTGAATACATAAAGACCTCTTGAACACACAAAATTATAGAATTATATCCATCGTGACTCAATTCCTTAATTTTTTGAAACTCTATGCCAAAAAGAAAACTACTAGCTTCTCTCTAAAGGAATTAGGGGAACGAGTGACAACAGGATCCCTTGCGGCACAACAAAATATATATATATATATATATATATATATATATATATATATATATATATATATATATATATATATATATATATAAAGAGAGAGAGAGAGAGAGAGAGAGAGAGCTAGGTTCAAATATGGATCAACATCTATTGTGTGGATGTGTGGATAATGCTATTCTGTGAGAAATACAAAGAAAATATGTTGTTTGATAATATGAATACGTTCAATCTTATATAATTATTTTAATTATTAAGCATTTTCAGTAATTAAATCGTCTATAAGGTTATTATACACTTTTTTTAGGTATTCTCATTCTGTCAGAATGTTATCAGGATGTTTATTGAGTCGTATTCTGTAAGAATTAAAATAAATAAAAAACGATGAATGAGAACAAAAATGAATTAGAATTTGTGAGAATCCATTAAAATAACAATAGTTCTGTTAGATTGAACGTATTCACATTACTAAACAACATATTCTCTTAGTAATTTTCATAAAGTAACATTATTCACACGTCCACACAATAATTGTTCATCCACATTATAATCAAGCCATATATATATATATATATATATATATATATATATATATATATATATATATATATATATATATATATATATATATATATAGCAACATGAGATAGCGGTTTAGGGATAACTGTTGAATCACAAACTAATGTAAGAAATAGGAGGAGATAATAAGGATACATGGGGAGAAGGAAACCGATTTGCAGTTTTTAAAGGGAGATTATAGAAGAGTGGATTGTGGCTGCTTCAACCGATGACGATGCGTGAAGGAGGAAACGAGAAGATGTTGAATGTGGGAGAAGGAGAATTATCGCCGTATGTGAGGTCGATAGAAGCAACAAACTGCTTAATAACTGTAAAATGGAGAGTTTATGCGGTTCAAATTGGAAGTAAAGATGATCCGACGGATGAGATTATGACGACGGTTTTTCACTGGCCTTCGTCAATAGTATCAATAATGGTACATTAAAAAAAGTGTTAAAAGTTATGGACAATATCGTTAAAGAAATATCGACATCGTAATTATAATGTAAGCCCATCTTATTGTGGTTTCACTCCTGTTCATAAGTATTGTTTCTCGTAATTTGTAGTCATCAATATTTTTTTTAATATGATAACTTTTGTTTAGAAAACTCAATTGTAGAAGATGACATTGCAATGTTTTTTTTTTCTAATGGCTTAATTACTTGTAAATTAATAGACTTTTCCCTATATAACTATATACATGTTTAATTACTAATTCGTTTATAAGAAGCTTATTATATTCGTTAAAAAAAAACAAATATATCAAATTCTAGTAAATCTACTTTCAGATTGAAGCAAAGTGAATATTTATATTTGGAGATCTATTATGAATCGTCTTCCTACTAAAGATAACTTAATCTCTAGAGGTATTAATGTTCCTAGTTCTCTTTATACTATTTTCATGGATCAAGTGGAGAAGAATGTTATTCATTTTTTTCTTGTGTGTAAGTTTGCAAAAGCTTTAATTCAAAAACTCAATCAATGATGTGATATTGACCTGTCTAGGTTAAATGCAATGGGATGTCTTTGTTCTTGGAGGCTATGCAATTAAGTATGAATAGGAAGGATATCTGGAAGCTATTATCTATACAAACTCGTGGTCCATATGGAACTTCAGAAATAAGTGTGTGTTTGACCAATGGAGACCTAGACAAGATAGGTTATTCGAAGATATTGTTGTTTTTTCCTTTAATTGGATGGTGCATCGAAATCATGAATTTTCTATTCCGTGGAAGTTATGGCTTCAAAACCCCATTTTGAACTCTATGATGTAATAGTTCCGTTTGGCCTGTAGCCTCTTGCTAAAGCTTTTTTGTTTTTTATAAAAATTCAGCGCCGTTAAAAAAAATTGAAGCAAAGTCATGTGATGATGGATGTTGCAACGTGCACAGTGCACTTGCATCTTTCCAACCATAATGTTTAAAAAGGGACGTTAAGGTTTTTTGTAACCATACAAAACAAAACTTAACTGCACGATTGACTAATCAGATTTTAATTGTCAACCTTTGTAAATGTATTCTGTTTTACCTGTTTGATTTATTTTTCTTAAACTATTTTTAATACAAGAATATCCTATAGACATTATTAATATTTGATAGAACTATTAAAATTGTCGCATCTCTATCTCTAGTCTTTATGTATTAATAAGTTATAAATGAATATTTGAATGGATTATAAATACAACTTCAACATAATTGTAGCTTTTAATCGATTACAAATACCCATCCAACAAAGCTAACCACCTTTGATTTCAAGAGCATTCCATCAACAGATTTCAAGTTAGAATAGAGTATTCCATTATATCACGACTCATTAGATTTCAAGTATATCTTTTACATGTGTCTTCTTTCTATCCACACTGCTTAAATCCTATAATTTTTTGGAATAATGATTGGAATATTGTGGCAAATTTCTTTTGTAATACATATTAGTTCGTTTTTAGAAAATAATAATAATAAATAATTTAAAAAAAAAAAAAAAAAAACTCAAAATGACAATTTTATTGTCTTTGTTGATACTGAAATTTCTGGTTTTTTATACTTATATTTGATTTCTCATACTATAAAAAAATCTGGATTTTTGTAATTTTAAAAAGTTTGTTTAAGGAACAATTTGTTTAACGACATAATAGCGATCACTTTCCGTCTCTAAAAAGTTTGTTGAATCTGCCGCTAGTCACCCAAACTAGACATTTGTCGCTAAGACATGTTGTCACTGTTTCGTCGCTAAAACCAATATGTCGCTAATTCCTTTTACAATCTGTGAAAAATATATAGATATTTGGTTGTTTCAAAATTCGTGTTAAACAAAATGTAACATATTAGCGATAAGTACTTCTGCCAGTAGTGAATATGAAAAAATAGATTCATCAATAAGTTTGCGATTAAAGTTTGTTACAACTTATCATCTATCCCTAAACACCATCACATAAGCATTGGCGATGGTTTAGTCCATATGTGATACTCTATTTTGTGGCAGTGTCATTGTACCATATATTGAAACAAAATGGTGTAATATTTGATGAAAATAATGATTCATCTTTGGAAAATTACATGGTTTATGGTTAATGTCACTTTTAATACAAACTGTGTTTTGACCGTATATGCCTACTAATCTTTTTTGGGTGGTATAGCCACATAAATTGTTAGTAACTTGTTCGTTATATTGTTTACATGGTTTTGCAAGTTATCAACCTAACTTGGTTTTGCAGGTTATAAACCTACCTTTTAAATCATACTATAGGGTCGAGTCCTAGTACAACATAACCAAATTAAGCAAGCATCTAGTATTAGGTTGAACTTTGGTCCTTTGACCCGCTTGTAGTAAAAAGACTCTAAACTTTAGGACCGTTCACTATTTGGATAAAAACGAATTGTCCAATTGGACAATTTGGATCAGACTATTTGGTTCGAGTATTCGGATTTTTGGATTGATTTTTAGCAAAACCGAATTTTTATTTTGGATTTCAGATTGGTTTTGGTTTATAAAATAAGAACCAAATAGTCCAAAAAAACCGAATAATAATATTTTATTTATTTATTTATATTGTATCTTTAATCTTTTATAAATTTACTAAATGATATTGTTAATAGATTAGAAAATTTTATCCAATATAATACATTAATATGTATTCCTTATCAAAATATTTTTTTGTCTTTGCCAAATATTAAACTACAATATATTTTTCTTAGTAGTTTTTTATAAAATTTAATTCACAATTAAACTATTTTAGTTTATTTTATAGAGTTGGATAATATTCAAGTTGTATAATATTTAAAATGTTTTGCCTCTTGAAAACCGAATTGTAAAAACCAATCCAACTGAATCATAATTTGATTGGATCGGATCGGATTTGAATTTAGTTTGGATTATTCGGATCCATGTTTTGAAAACCAAAATCAATTTAGATTCATTTGATTGGATCGGATTGACCCGATCCATCCAAATGAACACCCTTACTAAACTTGCAGTCTGAGCCTCGGAGCCAACTTTTCTGGCCCCAGCAAATGATTGTGCTCTACCCACTCTATACATGAAATGGGCACATCATACAAAACCTATGAAAGGGGATCATGCCCTCAAGAAAGGACATATATTCTACGTATACGAACACTATAAATACCTCTTTTATAGGAAGGTATTATCAAGCAACATTGGCCCTTCTTACTCTTACATTTTGATAGATCTCATACTCTATCGAGTAAACACCATCTAGCTTGGGTCTCAAAGTATAATCATAAGCTGTCCTCAGATTACAATTGAGACAAGTGCAAGATAAGTTACTCAACGTCAACTAGATCTACTCGTCACACCCATTCTCACATCTTACTACCCATCCCATACATGGTTGCTCATCGTCCAAAGCGATTATTATTTACTTATTTACTAATTTTTAAAATAGTTATTATATATTACAAACTAGACAAATATTCTTTTGGAGAATAAAATTATAAAGATTTAGCAAATAAATAATAAAATTAATTATTTTATTAATACTAACCATGAAATATTAGTTTCTTACACCAATTTGTTACGTAAAATTGTATTGAGTTTGAATCGTGTTATAACATCAATTAAAATCATATCATTTAATGACCATTCCTCGCAACTAACGTGTGAATAAAATTATATATAATTCTTGATTAAATGTTACTTTTAATGTTTTGATTAACTAATTTAGAAATAACTTGTTTGATATTTTTTAAGGTAATGTAATATAAGTTATAAAGTTATGTTATTTTTAACTAGTTAACGGTTATGATTTAAAAACCATTTATTTTAAAATATTTTAATTATTATAAAAAATAGTTTTGGACACTTTTAGTTAATTTGACATGACAATTTAGTTTTATATTTAAAACATTAAATGTTTTAAACTATTTAAAAAAATCTTTGGATACTTTTATTTATGTTTTGATTTATATTTTGGATTTAACATGATATCTAAATCAACATTTTAAGTATTTATATTGATAATTCAAAAATCTACTAGTAATACGATAATATTCCACATTTAATAACACATGCAAATTAATAAAGTACATATATATTTGAATAAAATATGAAGTCGAAGGCGGCAAATAACTCAGGATAATGCTCATGTATCTCATCCTCTGGCTCCCAGGTCCACTCGGAGCCTCTCCGATGATGCCATTGTACCCTTACCAAGGGTATCTCTGTAATATCCCAATTTTCAAGACCAAAAATTTTGTATTTAATTATGTTACTTATAAAAACCGTTTACTGAAAAACATCATCAATATCATATGAATCCATAAAACCATAATCACATGTCTCAAAAATCATATCATCAATAGTAATAATATCAGAGTGCAATCCCATGGATCTCAAAATGCAGAAATCATGTATGTGCGACGCGTTGCTACTGTGTCAGTTCCTTCCCTTTCGACGATGAGGTACCTGAAACCAAAAGTGAAAATCGTAAGCACAAAGCTTAGTGAGTTCCCCCATCATACCAAATACCATACATAAAACATATTGTCAAACATATCTGGGTGTCGGCCTCCCCTTCGGTCTATTCCAACTGGATATCTGCCTAGTATATTTGGGTGTTGGCCTCCCCTTCGGTCTATTTCAACCGGATAATTGTCTAGCATATCTGGTGCTGGCCTCCCTTTCGATCTATTCCAACCGAATGTCGGGGAGTATTTCACCCCTACCACTACCACATAGAATCATAGCATACAGACACATAGAATATAACGGATAGTGGCATACCAGACAATTATCACACAGACAATAATCTAACTACAAGCTCTTACTAGTGGTCCGACATTGTGGCCTTAGACCCACTTCTACTGGAAGGTAACTCACTTTAATGTCATGCAGTAACTGAACTGTCTTCGATGTCGGGATCACGTCCTACACATAACAACCTTCCTTAATTTACCATTACATACTCTTAACCCTTACAAGGGTTACTCAGGTCAAAGCCAAAATCAAGGTCAACACCTTGGTCAAAGTCAACTTTGGGTCAAAGTCAACGTCTGGTTGACTCGGCTCGTCGAGTTGACCCAACAACTCGCCGAGTCTCCATATCCTTAAAACACTAAAACCACGACCTCACTCGCCGAGTCTTGCACGCACTCGCCGAGTTCTTCTTCATACAAAGTCAGGACCTTCTTCAACTGACTCGCCGAGTTCATCCTTGAACTCGTCGAGTCCTTCATGCAAGAAGACACGTTTAGCCCTAGACTCGCCGAGTTCCTTATGAACTCGTCGAGTACGTCTTCATGTAGTTGGGACTTGTCTTGAACTCGCCGAGTTCCATGATTTCTAGGTCCACAATAAGCCCAATTGACTGGGTGTTCTTCTAATTCAACACATTGTCCATTACCATAAGAGGTTTAGGGGAAACTGCGACTCGACTCGCCGATTCATATGAGCGACTCGCCGAGTCCCTCCTTGTCCATAACTATGCAGTCGATTTCTGTTGGTCTTAATGCATCCAAAACATAGATTTGACCTCCTAAGGTCCATATTACACGCAAAGTTACAAACTTTACGTCCATGCATGGGTCTTCAATCCCAAAAGGTCCAAAAATGGGGTCTACAAGATGCATGGGGTTCCTATGGCAATAAAGTTGGCACCTTTATGCCATGGGAACCCTCAATGGTTCCAGATTTGAAGTCATACCCCTTAATTACCAAAAATCCCAAATATTGCACTTCAAAAGCTTAAAAAATGTAGAAATGAACCCTAACTAGAGATCTAAGAGATAGATGGTCAAGGTTGAAGCTTTTTACCTTGAATGAGCTAGAAATAAAGCAAAACCTTTGGATCTACTTGCTTCTACTGGAACCCCCAAGCTTCCACTTCCTTCTTCAAGCTTCAAACCACCAGAAACACACAAAAATGGCTCAAGAACACTCCAATTGCTTTAGGGTTTCGAGTTAGGGCTTTTCTGGACTGGGAGGGACAATGGAGGTTGTATTGGGACAAGATAAGGCATTTAAATAGGATGCAAATCCTAAATATTAGGTTTTCATCCAGACAGTCTTACTCGCCGAGTCGGGCTCTCCGACTCGTCGAGTAGGTTACTTAAAACCTGCGTCCAAAGTCTAGTCTACTCGATGAGTTGGGCCTCCAACTCACCGAGTCCTAGTGTAAAAACTATTGGAATAGTGTCCAAGGTCATTAACTATTGGTAATATTTCTAATAACAGCAAGGTCCTTTTGGGTTGCCCTCAAGACCCAAATTGAGTAAAATAAATAAAAGAGAAATTAGTTTATTAATTATTATGGTTAATAATTAATTAGAAACTAATTGGAAATATTTTGGAAATATATTTTGGGAATTAATTAACATTTTAATTAATTAAAGGGTTGAATGTGGTGGGTTTTGAGCAATACATCATTCATATGGTGTACATGCAAACCCTAATAGCTTTTGGATCTAGTTTGTCTAATGAACATGCAATTGAATTTCCAAAGCTATAAACCCTAGATCTAGCATACAATTAATCATATTAACATAAAATAGGGTTTAGATCTTACCTTTGATTGTTATATAGTAATAACAATCAATCCTTGGCTTCAGAAAGCTTAGTGCCTCAAATGTTGCACCTCTAATGGAGTCACAAACACCAAGAGCAACTTGGATGAAGAGGAGAAGAGAGGAGGCAGCCAAAAAACGTCTACAAACCCTAGAGGGAGTCTTAGCCCCGTTTTTGGGGCAATAGGGTTCCTTTATATAGGTAGGCTATTAGAGTTTTCAACTAGGAAACCGTAATCTGACTGCTTAAGCCCTAAGCAGCCCATGGATTCCTTTAACATATCCCTTGGACGATTTCTAATGGCTTCCCTATAGAATTCGTCCAACCTATATATTATTAAGTAATCCATAGCCCAATTGTAATTATCTCATAATTACAAATCCAATCCCCTAAGTTTAATTAATCTCTTTTAGCCACAAAATTAATTCTTAATTAAATTCTTGACTAATATTAATTAAACAATATGATTTCTCCTTTAATATATTATTCTTATAATATATTAATGAATCATAATTAAACCTTTCTCTCCTTAATTCATCCCACATATTGCTATGGTGAAGGCAACCCAAAAGGACCATGCTCATAATCGGGTCAAGTACATACCAAAATAGTTATGGACTTAGACACTAATCCAACAAAATGTTCATTAGTCGATAGTTGGTTAATCAGGAATGTTCCAGAACCTTATGGAATTAGGGTTGGATGAAAATCACTCCATCCCACATGGGAAAGGAGTGAAATTTCGTGGTTAGGCCTCCATCCCACATGGGAAGGAGTACTAAACCCTAGGAGGGATCCAAGGCTATAAATAGGGCCTTAGGGACTTCATTCCTCCTTGCACCTTGGCTTGAAGTATTCGCCAACCCATCTTTCTCCCCCTCTTAGGGACAATTTCTAACCCCTTTGGGTTTGTGAAATTGACCCTTCTCCTAGTTATTTTTTTATTCCACTATTTGGTGTCATTGGGTGTGATACCATTAGAGGGATTATGGTTTGGGTCCTTTCATCCAAGCAACTTCATGGAGGTTCAAAATCTCAAGCATGAAGATCAAGGGATACATAAGACGTATTTTTCTTACTTATGTTTTAGTTTTCTAGGGTTGATGTAATTAGCATGAAGCCATAGATCCATAGGATGCATGTATACTTAGGTATATCGTTGTTTCGATTTTTCCGCTGCCTAGTTTTAGAGTGTATTTGATGCGTAGAAAACCCAACATATACAATTATTTAAATTTAAATACGTACCGGGAACCGGGTGTTACAACTCTCCCCCACTTATTTCAGACTTCGTCCTCGATGTCTGCTGCTGCATCCGGAAAAAGCTTGGGGTAGTGCTCTCTCATATCATCCTCCGGCTCCCAAGTCCATTCTGAGCCCTTGCGATGCTTCTATTGCACCTTCACCAGCTCGAACCTCTTGTTCCTCAAATTCTTCGATTTCCTGTCGAGGATAGCTATTGGTCGTTCGATGTAGTTAAGGCTGTCACCCACCTGAATTCCCTCTAGTGGTACCACCGCTGAGTCGTCTACCAGACACTTCCATAGCTGGGAGACGTGAAATGTGTTGTGAATCTGACTAAGTTTGGCTGGCAGGTCTGGCCTATATGCCACCATGCCCACCCGGGATACAACCATGAAAGGACCGATGTATTTGCGGCTAATTTTCCCCGCTTCCTGAACCAGATGACACCTTTCCAAGGTAACACCGTGAGGAGGACCATATCCCCGACCTGGAACTCCAGGTCCGAACGACGCTTGTCAGCATAACTTTTCTGCCAACTCTAAGTAGTATGAAGTCTTCTTTGGACCTCCTGGATCCTCTTCGGCATCTTGAGTACCACTTCGGTACTCCCCATGAATCTCTGCCCAACCTCACCCCAGAAAATCGGGGTCCTGCACTTTCTCCCATATAACTTTTCTAAGGGAGGGCGGTCGATGCTCGCGTGGTAGCTATTATTTTAGAAAAACTCTACCAAGGGAAGATAGGTATCCCAGTTACCACCGAAGTCTAGAACACATGCCCACAACATATCCTCCAAAGTCTGGATGGTCTGCTCTCTCTGACCATCCGTGTGCAGGTGAAAAGCGGTGCTAAACTATAGACGAGTACCCAACTCATCATGAAACTTCTTCCAAAGTATGGAAGTAAACTGCACGTCTCTGTCCGAAATCACAGAGACTGGCACTCCGTACCGAGCTACTACCTCTCGGATGTAGATATCGGCCAACTTCTCGGCCGAGATGCTCTCCTGGATCCATATGGCATGTGCACTCTTGGTCAACCGATCCACAATGACCCAAATCGAATCCACTCCCCGTGCGGTCCTAGGAAGCTTTGTGATTAAATCCATGGTAATATCTTCCCATTTCCACATAGGGATATCTAAAGGTTGGGTCTTACCGTGAGGCCTTTGGTGCTCTGCCTTGACCTTCCTACAGGTCAGGCATCTCTCGAGATACCAGGCTACATCCCGCTTCATGTAGGGACACTAGTAGTCACACTTTACCCGGATGGTAAAGGATCTCGTAGTCATAATCCTTGACCACGTCCAGCCACCTGCGTTCCTCATGTTCAGGTACGACTGATCCATAAGATATCTCAAACTTTTGTGATCCGTGTAGACCGTACAATGGACCCCATAATGATAATGTCTCCAAATCTTGAGGGAAAACACCACTGCCCCAACTCCAGGTCATATGTGGATATCACTTCTCATGCGGCTTCAACTGCTGTGAAGCATAAGCAATCCCTCGTCCTCTCTACATGAGGACCGCCCCCAAACCGGTGATGTATGCATCATAGAATACCACAAAATCCTCGACTCCCTCCAGGAGGGTCAATAGTGGGGCCTCACATAACCTCTGCCAAAGAGTCTCAAACTCCGACTACTGCTCAGGGCCCCATCGGAAATCCACTCCCTTCCTCGTCAGACGAGTGAGGGGTACCGCAATCTTGGAGAAGTCTTGAATAAATCCCTGATATTACCCTGCCAAACCCAAGAAAATCCTGATCTCTGAGGGAGATTTCAGAACCTCTCACAGCATCACAACCTCGATCTTGGCCGGATCGACCAAAATCCCATCCTGGTTAATGAGGTGTCCAAGGAACTGGACCTCTCGGAACCAAAACTCACACTTCAAGAACTTGACATAAAGTCGTTCCCACCTCAAAACCCCCAGAAGATCGCGGAGGTGCTCCTCATGCTGCACTCTGGTCTTGGAATACACTAAGATATCATCAATAAACACAATGACAGATCGGTCGAGCATCGGCGTGCATACCTGATTCATCAAGTCCATAAACACAGCAGACGCATTAGTGAGCCCAAATGGCATCACCACGAACTTGTAATGCCCATAACGAGTCCAGAACGTGGTCTTCTCCACGTCCTCCCCTCTCACCCTCATCCGATGATACTCAGACCTTAGATCCATCTTGGAGAACCAAGATGCACCCTTCAAATGATGAAAGAGGTCATCAATCTGCGGATTGGAATAACGGTTCTTCACCGTTAACTTGTTCAACTCCTGGTAATCAATGCACAGCCGATATGAACCATCCTTCTTCTTGACGAACAGTATCGGCGCTCCCTACAGAGAATTGCTCGGTCTGATGAACTGCTTGCCTAGCAGCTCCTGAAGCTGAGATGAAAAATCCTACATCTCAGGCAGTGCCAAGTGATGGGTTTTGGTCCTAAGAACATCCTATGTGCTCATACAAACCCTAATGCTTGGATCTAGGTTTCTCTATTGTACATGCAAGTTATCCAAGACTATAAACCCTAGATCTAGAATATGATAATCAATATAACATATAAATAAGGATTTAGATCATACCTAGATTGTTATATAGCAATAACAATCCCAATTCCTCCTTGTATTGACTTTAGAAAGCTTAGAGTCACAAATGTCACTCCTCTAATGGTTCACAAACACCAAGAGCAAGAGGATGAGGAGGAGAGATGAAGGAGGCTGCCCTAAACGTGTGAAACCCGAGAATAAGTCTTAGCCACGTTTTTGGGTCATAAGGGATCTATATAAAGGAGGATATTAGGATTATCTTAACAAGGAAACCCTAATTTGGATGCTTAAGCCCTAAGCAACCCATGGAGCCCTTTCCATAAGGCCTTGGACGATTTCATATGGGCTTCCCCCATAGAATTCATCCACCTTATAATAAAAGGCAATCCATGGCCCAAATTGCAATTATCTTATAATTACAATTCCAGTCCCTTAAGTTTAATTAATCTTTTTTAGTCAATAAACTAATTACCAATTAATTATTGACTAATATTAATTAACCAATATGATTTCTCCTTTAATATATTATTCTCATAATATATTAATAAATCATATTTAATCCTTTCTCTCCATAATTCATCCTATCAAGTTGCTTTGGTGAAGGCAACCCAAAAGGACCATGCACCATCGGGTCAAGTACATACCAAAATAGTTATGGACTTAGACACTAATCCAACAGTCTCCCACTTGGATAAGTCTAACAACTATTTTGCGTATGACTTTAGATCCTGATCTGCAATCGTAGCTTTCCAAAGCCGCTGTCAACTCTGATCCTATCAGATACGTGTGTCCTTAGATAAGGGATCATATATTCCTCCATTCTAGATATCATATGAGAAATGATTTCAAATCATTCTCTTTGTACTATATCTCGATTTCTGATTTATGACGACATACTAATTGAACAAATCAAATTAGCCCTAGCCCGGCCGAGCATTTACGTTTGTCATCACTAAACCATCGAGGGGCCCAAAGATATCGCTTTTATCCTACTTTGGATAAAAGGAACGGATACACTTTGATACAATGCTTGCTTTCACTTACTAACCAAATCACACACAACAATATGTTTTATAACACCAAGTTACTAGTGCGTTTACATATTATCAATGTGCAACCGATTTGCAAGATACAACTCACACATCTCAGTTTCAAGAATATAAGATGTTATTGTCTCACCAATCACTCGTGATACAATTCATGGAGTGATCCAAGTGAGCGTGGGTTTAATCCAATGCTCAAATCATATACATAAGCACTCATGAACGTTGCAGCAAACATTTGCTTATGTCTAATGCTCTTTAGACAATCCACACACCAATTCACGACAGTCTTCATTCATATCTACTTCCAACATATGAACGATTGTGGCCCGTTTGAATAATTCGATTATTCTTAATAAACTCAATTATTTTGGAAGTCAAAACATGCAAATGTGAAACACAAGAATAATACTAATCCCATATGGCCTCAAACCTTTGAGTATAAATAAAACGCCTTTTATTTATCACCATATTGATTACTCATTATTTGTCGTTTCGGTTAATCAAGTTCTTACTTGAATTACAACACTTGTCCCATGCTCCTAGCATGCACACAATGTTTACCTATGGTTCTTACTTTGTGAAATAGATCACATTGAACACATTTCCAATCATTCTCATTTCACAACTCCAAATCCATTTTTCATAAGTTTAAGAATGTCAAATTCTTGCCACTTATAGAATATGCTTGATTCTAACATTTTATGCAACTATCCTTTCGTAATGTCACTACACCAAAGTCACAAAGACTATTGCCAATGATATTACAAAATTTCTATCGGATATTGTTACAATACAATTCCTATGATGTCTCTCACTCAAAGTACATTCCTTTGAACATCCTTTTGCATAAAAGTTTCTAATCTACACATAGATTTTCAATATTCAATTCCCAATATGGACACGCTTCCATATTTTCCATATGACAACTCATTCTTAATAGAATCTTATCTATTCGTAATGATGTCGATATAGTCCATCCAATATGGAAACATTTCCATGATTTTCCAATACTATACTTCCAACTACTCACAAGCGACCAATCCTCGTCGAACTTTGGATTGTCCTTTGATAGTTGTTTAATTATTTTAGTCAAAACCAATTCTAGTCCCTTTTCCCTCTAAATGCACTTGACATTTGGAAAATTTTAGAATGGTCAAACATTAAAGCATTTGCAATCGATCCTATACCCGAAGCGTATGGGACACGACGCATAATGTTTTATTTGCTATGTTCTCAAAATTTGAATTGTGAAGAGGAATGCCGTAATCATAATCGAAATTTTAAGAACACACTTTGTACCTTTGACTAATTTTATTAACATTTCTCAACCTAAACCTTTAGATTTGAAATGAAGCATAATATTCCCTCCCTTAATTATAGCAAAACAACTCTTCAACTATTGCGACTTTGCAAAGTATGACTCTTGTTTTCTATAATTAATGTTGCTAACCTTGCAATATTTTCCTTAATAATCATACAATCATAACTTTTATGCTCCCACTATCTTGATGATTATTTTAAAACATAACACTTATGCTCCCACTAGCTTCGACATGTATTCATAAACATCTTAACTTTCAGAAAAACAATGCTTATTGAATTTCTTAAGTTCATGTTTCTAATACTTAGTGATTTGATAATCTTTTATCAAGGTTTCTTGAACTTATACACATTTACCTTCGATAGTCCATATGTGTGTCTAAACAATTAAGACTAATTGCCAAACCTCACAATTCAAATTATGGAAAGGGATGCCGTAACCATAATTGAATTCGAGAATGCAATTTTACAATCACTATCTTCTTAAAATCTGTCTTAGTGAAAGCATTTCCTCACAATCATTTTCATGAAGGAGGAAATCTTATGACACTTAGATTTAAACAGTGTATTTGTTCCTATCCACGTGAATTTGTCAAAACCAAAGTTTACGACAAATTCAAACTCTTATGGATCGAACTTTCTTGATCTCGATTTCTTGCCTTTATGGTAGCACAGCTGCCCACCATGTCTTCCAAGTAGTTAAGCAGCTCACCCTTTCCTATCAATATACCTTTCATTGATTAAGGTGCTTTGCCTTTTATGCATTCAAAATGAGAACTCATAGAACTCACATGGATAATTAACTCGATTCTATTGGCACAGAATCAAAATAATGTCAACACGATAGGTTGTAAACCTCAACTCGTGTGCTAGTGATGATCGATAAGGTTTATTTGATTTGTTCTTGAAACCTTTCAAGACCATTAAGACTCCCACTGACTCCTTGACATATAAGATTCTCTTGTCAATAAACATTTCTTGACAAACAAATATTCAAGAGTTAGTGTAGTTTTTATCAAAACACTTCATAAATTGGTCCTAGTTGGTCTTTGTCTTATCCAAGACATCACAACTTTCCATATTTAATGAAAGTTACAAACCTTCTTAATACTTTTCACTCAATGTCACAATCTTAACTTTAAGACTTGTTATTGGAACGAAGTATGATTGACTTATTGATTTAACCATTTCTTCAATTCTTGATTCCTCTTCTTAGACATACAATTGTACTAAGACTCACTTAGAGGATCAATTGAGATATGGTTCTTAATCATTAAGACCTATCATAAAGCATAAAAGGTACTCTCCCTTCATCTTAGAATGGAGAAACTTTTATCTTTCTGCCTACTTGATTCTTCTTATTCGTTCTGCTATTGATTTAAACCTTTTAATCAATTCAGAATTACACCTAATCTTGTAAGTATAATCATATTTACTAAACCTTTAGTAAATCATGACGAATATCATTGTTACTCTTATGGTGGACTTGATCAACACGCAACATTGTGTGCTCGATCTCTTAGTCCTTCACTTGACACCTTGTCAACGAATTAGTCTGATTTCCATATATGAAATTTCTCATTCATCGTGCAACCAAGTTGCATGATTCCAAATTTCTGTCCAATTGAAACTTGGGCGATGAGAAAACTCTCCCTATTTGGTAAATTCTCGACTTTCCATAAATAACATAATAAGAACCAAATCCAATATTGCTAATAATAGAAACATTTTAACATCAATTTTTCATACACGCCATTGTAAGGATAAATAAATAAAATTTAAAATCAAAATTTATTTTATTGCGGAAAAATTTTGTCCTTACAATGCAACTCATTGAAAAACTTATGCTAATACATCTTTCTTAGCAATCTAATTCTAACTCTAAGTAGTAGCTCAAGAATCTAATCTTCGAGAAATGCGATCAAAATCCATTCCTTTACGGTTAGATTTTGCTCACTTCTTCCCTTAAGCTCCCTTTCTTTTCTTCGATCTTACAAAACATCAATTGTAATCTTATTACATTATGAATTAAGAATCTAGAATAGAAGCTTAAAAGAGTTAGTCAATGGATTTTACCTATATTAGAGCCATACGTTTCAACTCTCCCATCTCTTAGATCTCTTAGGTAAATGGGACAGCTTCGTCTCCAATGCCCTTTCTCTTGGCAATAAAAGCAAATTGACTCTTTTGGAATGTGACATGGAACTACTTCAGACAGTGCCTTTCTCTTATGATCAAACTTTTCGATCATAGCATGTCTTTCGTTGCCATTGTCTATATCCATAGAGGTCTTGAAGGCAGATTCACCAATCAACTTTGCTTTTCTATTGCGCCAAACCATTGCTGATTCGGCAGCAATAAGCATATAGGTGAGATCTATAAGGGTCACGTCGCGGTTCATCATATAGTACTCTCTTACGAACTCACTATATGAGTTAGGAAGTGACTGAAGAACCCAATCAACAACCATTTCCTCACAGACAACGGATCCCAACATTCTTAACCTATCAATGTGTGACTTCATCCCTAGGACGTGTGCACACACCGGCTTACCTTCTTTATGTTTACTTGCCAAAAGGGCTTGAGTGATCTTGAACTTTTCAAGCCTTTGAACTTGTGGGTTAGGGAGAATAATTGGAGGATGAGGAGGAAGTGAAGCATGATCTCTTGTTCCTCGATCGAATCGTGGAATATCATCTTCATGTGGAATGCTTGTTCCACGGGATTTGAGAAGACCATAGTTGTCAAACTTTGACATCTACAAAACGGGAGAAAACGAATTCAAGTTAGTTGATTGATTGAGTCCTTAGTAAATCACCCAAATGAGATACTAAGGCTAGGACCCAACACAATATTCTACAACTCGGGAGAGGGATGCCGTAACCCAAATTGCAGAACATTTGAAGGTAAGTGAATGACGATTCACTAATTTCCACCATGAAAAACGAAAAAGAAATTTAAGTTTTAAATCTATGAAAACTCCTAGATCCTTTGAGATACATTGAACTTTCAATGGCATGTTTATATCTCGATATGCCCCTCTTGTTTGTGACTGGGATGCCGAGGATCACAAAGCGGGTGTGAATAACCATGCAAACTTACATGGTACCCTCACATGTTACAGTCACCTATTCGATGTGCCGGTAAACCACACACGCTCCACCGAACTATGACAAACATTGAGTCACCCTTTGCTACCTTTGCTTAGAACCATTTAGTGTGCCGGTAAACCACACACGCTCCACTAACGTCTTAGCAAGGGCACAAAGTGTAATTTCATGGAATTGCATCAATTCACTTTTGCCTAAGTAACTAAGATTGGGAATTTTATAAAACATTTAGTTACTTTGATAATTCATTATACTTATAATGGAAGGTTTCGTCCTATCCTACCCGTTCGGCTAACGACCCTCCACTAGTCAAGAGTGCGGTGGGTAAGAGTGGATACCCATTCAATCGCCATTTTATAGGCAATTTCCTTAAACACCCCTTATAGACCAGCTTTGTGAATGAGGCCTACTAACGGTAAGACTGACTTTTACTCATACATATATATAATGTTAGACTTTTAATGTTATATATAGTATAGGGTGTATTTTACACTTTTAAAATATTAGGTGGTTCAATTTAACAATTATACTTTTAATTCACTTAAATTGTAAACCTAAACTTTTATGGATTTATTAAACCTTTTAATTAAACACCTTAATTAGTTAATAAAACCATAAGGGTGTGATTTGAACTTTTTCAAAACTATACTAGAGTTTTAGAATTTAACATTCCTAATTAAACTTTTAATCAACTTTTAAATTCCAAAACTTGAGGGAAAGTTTTGAAACATTTCAACACATTAGGGTTTAGAATTTAAATATACATCAAAATTAAACCATTTAATCAAAATTTAAATTCCAAAACTTGAGGGCAAGTTTTGAAACCTTTTTCAAAACATTAGTGTTTTAACTATTTAAATTTCAAAACTACAAAACTTTTGGGTTCAAATTTAAACTATAAAACCTAAAGGGCAAAATATGAAACTTTTCATAACAACAAGGATCAAATAACAAATAATTCAAATTAACATTTAATCACATAATTATCCATATTTGATTTATTTAATGATTTCTTGCAAAACAATTTATCAATTTAGTCAAAATAATTAATCAGTTATCTTATAAGAAAACAATTATCTTATTAATTGATAAGTATCTTCAATTAGATCAAAAATATAGTCAAATATATCATATAATCGGATTAATATTGATCTAACATGATAAGGTAACTATCCATAAGCAAAAACAACAAGAAATCCCGAAGTACCCTCCATCTGACGAGCTGACTCGTCGAGTCAGGCTTGGACTCGTCGAGTCACCTTGGACTCGGCGAGTTCAGCTATGGACTCGGCGAGTCCAGCCTCCAGAATGAAAAAAATCGAATTTTTCAGTTACAACAAGCATCAATACAATAGAAACCAATCAAGGCTCTGATACCACTGATGGGTTTTGGTCCTAAGAACATCTTATGTGCTCATACAAACCCTAATGCTTGGATCTAGGTTTCTCTATTGTACATGCAAGTTATCCAAGACTATAAACCCTAGATCTAGAATATGATAATCAATATAACATATAAATAAGGGTTTAGATCATACCTTGATTGTTATATAGCAATAACAATCCCAATTCCTCCTTGTATTGACTTTAGAAAGCTTAGAGTCACAAATGTCACTCCTCTAATGGTTCACAAACACCAAGAGCAAGAGGATGAGGAGGAGAGATGAAGGAGGCTGCCCAAAAACGTGTGAAACCCTAGAATAAGTCTTAGCCACGTTTTTGGGTTATAAGGGATCTATATAAAGGAGACTATTAGGGTTATCTCAACAAGGAAACCCTAATTTGGATGCTTAAGCCCTAAGCAACCCATGGAGCCCTTTCCATAAGGCCTTGGACGATTTCATATGGGCTTCCCCCATAGAATTCGTCCACCTTATAATAAAAGGCAATCCATGGCCCAAATTGCAATTATCTTATAATTACAATTTCAGTCCCTTAAGTTTAATTAATCTCTTTTAGTCACAAAACTAATTACCAATTAATTATTGACTAATATTAATTAACCAATATGATTTCTCCTTTAATATATTATTCTCATAATATATTAATAAATCATATTTAATCCTTTCTCTCCATAATTCATCATATCAAGTTGCTTTGGTGAAGGCAACCCAAAAGGACCATGCACAATCGGGTCAAGTACATACCAAAATAGTTATGGACTTAGACACTAATCCAACACCAAGCAGTATGGCGCCTTGGCAATCGGGGTCGCACCTAGAAAAAGATCAATCCTTAACTCAACCTGCCTCTCAGGAGGCACACTGGTTAACTCCTCCGGGAAAACATCAACAAATTCCATGACAACTGGTACCTGTGAAACTGAAGTCTACTCCCCAACTCGAGCATCAACCACATAAGCTAGATAACTCGCACATCTGTGCTGAATATTCTGTCGAGCCCTGACTGCCGAATAACACCCTGAACTAACACGGGTGCCCTCTCCATAGATAACCAATTCTCCACCACTTGGGGTTCGAACTATCACTCGATGACCCTCACAATCAATCATGGCACCAAACTTGCTAAGCTAATCCATGCCCACTATCATGCATACATCCCTCAAGCGGATAGGGACCAAATCAATCAGATAAAGCACCCTGAAGATCTCCATTACACAACCCTAGTACATTGCGAATGCAGAAACCCCGTGTTCGTTGGCGACAGAAACCCAAAATGGACACTCTAATTCCCCAATCGGCATAACAAACTCCCTACTGAAATATCGAGATAAAAAGGACTGACTCGCGCCCGAGTCAAATAACACAGGAGTAGGCAAAGAGTTCACTAATAACATACCTATTTGGAACATATACATGAGCATAACATAGAACATAATCAACATAATAATAGATAGAAGCGTATCGGTTATGACGTCTGGTACAACCCTGGCCTCCTCTGTCGTGAGTTGGAAAGCGTGACCTCGAGCCCTTGAGGGCTCCCCCCCCCCCCTGACTCCCATCCGTGATCCTCAAAGTAGCCGACGCTAGAGCTTGTGCCGGCTTGGAAGCAAGCAAGGGACAGTTGGCCTTCACATGGACAACCTGATCGTAGTGGTAGCAAATCCTGGTGTTGGGTACTGGATCCTGCTGATGGCAATCCCTCGCCATGAAGCCCTACCTGCCATAATTGTGGCATCTAGAAGAAGATCGCCAAGCACCATCATGAACCTTTCCACACTTTCCATAAGTGCGGCCCCTCCGACCCCCATATCTAACATCAGCGACCTTGAAGCGTTTCGGCGCAGGCTGAGACTGTGTCGGGCCCTGCCTCTGCTCCCTCTTCTGGAGCTCCATCTCGATCTCCCACCACCTCGCAGCCTCCTACAAATCAATCAATGAACCATAGCGCTGAGTGGACACAAACTACCTAATGTCCGTCTTGAGCATGCTCAAGTAACGGGTCATCTGAGCTTGCTCAGAAGCAGCAAACTCTAGAAGAGAAGGTGAAACAGACTCGTTACCAATGTGAACAGTATATAAGTAGCCAACAGTTAGTGATGGAGTTGGAATCATGCATCAATCAGAGATATGGAGGAGAATAGTTGAAATCAAAGCAGTGAAGGAGCCTCGTTCCCTCAATTCCTGAAAGCAAGATTAGAAACTAAGCGTTTTTCATCAAAACTGAAACATGAACACCATAACATAATCAATTATAATTAGTAGTGAGGAGAAACAAATAATTCCAGTGGATGGTGGAAAGAACTGGTCCATGATTTCAATTGAAACACTGAACCACAGTGATATCGAAGACTTATATAGACGAGAATGGAGATCATGTGTGGTTGTGCAATTCATGAATAATCAGGAGACATGGGCAAGGAAGTCAAAGTGAAGGAACGATTGTGAGAGCTTTTGGAGGTAGATGATGAAACAACTAAAAAACCATAAAATACATGTAAGGGAAGTGGAGAGAATGAGAATTGTCGTGGTTGTCATCGCGGGTGGTTCGTTTAGAGAAGAAGTAGGACGGAAAGGTCAAGCAGACGTTTGAATAGGAGACGATCATGTACAAGGAAGTCGGAGTTGGATAGAAAACCGCTAGTAGTCAGTTGTGGGAGCCAAGAAACCGTAAATAGCTAGTTATTACGCCTACATTAAAAGCTAAGGAAATTGAAGGGTTGAGATTATCCAGACAGTTTTTCACTCATCGTCCTTAATAATACAAAGAATACTGAGAATAAGAATTTAATATTAACTAGGAGGTGATCCCAAACTTCACCCCAAGACATTTTTTTCAAAAAAAAAAAAATAAAAACAAAATTCGATGCATTTAAAGCAAAAAAAAAAATAATAATAATAATAAGTAAATGATTTCTTAATAAGTCAGTAAAATATAGAGATCATTTTATAAATTGATGTGCATAATTACAAAACTCATATAAAGACCAAAAGTGTCAAACTAAACAGAATCTAGTGACCATTTATGTAAGGGATATCGGCCAAAGAAGCCAAACCAGAAAGTGTCGGCTCCAATAAGTCAGATCAGGACGAAAACTGTCAACTTCTAAAACTATTATGGCAAACCATTGAATCCCAAAAATTTAATTGTTACTAACTGCGGGCTCATTTAAAGATATATAAATTAATAAAGAGGGTATAATTAAATAAAAGGTTGCACGAGTTATATTGACTAAAATGCTACCTGTACCTTATAAATACGGTAACTGGATTATCCCTTTCATTTTGCATAAAATATATGTTTCATATCTTTAAATATTATTAAAAGAGAACCCTTAATTCACCAAGAAAACAATCATGGTCCTTGATTGTATTTCAATCATATGATTTCCACCCTTAGATCAAATTGCTGACATAATCTTCTCCAAATAGAAATCAAACATTTAATTATAGAATCTTTAAATTTAGCAATTACATTTCAATCACAATTATATTTAATTATAAAATCTTTAATTATAGAATCTATCATACTTTCTAAAATATATTTCACAATTCGAGCACAATTACATTTAATTATAGAATCTTTAAAATCAACAATTATGTTATCAATTGAAGCATATCATTCTATCTATATATTAAGTATCGGTTTCTCCATAAATCTTGTCAAAAACATGAATAGCCGCCCCATCTCTCTCATTTATTTTTTTCTCTTAAACCATAATTCCCTAATCCTCTTCGTCCTCATGTCAATGGTTGTGTTTCAATTGATGCTTTGTGTGTTCATAACATAATGTATCACCATAAGTTGGTTCCTTTTTTTCTCATGTATTCTTAGAATTTGTGTATTGCCTCTTACTTGCATCTCCAATCATCACACCTGTGTTTTAGCTTCACACAAATCTCTACAAACTGAAGCAAGCATCTCCATCTTTAGACGATCTATGCCATCATTTACCCTAATTAATATTGTTCATAATTTAACTCCTTTATTTATAGTTTTTGGCTTTAGTATTCAAACCTGTTCAGTTTTTTCTTTTTTAAAAAACTCATATTTAAATATTATTAAAAGAGAACCTTTAATTTACCAATGAAACAACCAGGGCCCTTGATTGTGTTTTAATCCTACCATTAGATCAAACTGCTGACATCATCTTCCCCAAATAAAATTCAAACAAAATTACATTTAATTATAGAATCTATAATAATTATAGCATCTTTAAATTCATTAATTATTTTATCAATTAAAACATATTATTCTATTTATATACATGATATCAGTTTCTCTAATTAATATTGTTCTTAATTTAACTCCCTTATTTATAGCTTTTGATTTCCAAATTCAAACCCGTTTATATTTTATTTATTTATTTTTTAAAAAACTCATTAAACAAGAATATCAATAATTAAGTTATTAACCAATAAAATCTAATATAATCCCATTAAATCATCAAAATATTTAAGAGTCAAAATCAAAATTAATATTATTCATAATTTATCTTCCAGTATATCCCATATAAAATGAACAAAGCTAGTGGAACGGATCAAAAGCAGGATACAAAAGTTTTTTTTATTGCTACACTTCAACTTGCATGAACAAAGACGTATCTGTTGTTCCAAGGTGTTCAATAACTCTTTTATACATATTATTATAATATTCGATTAAATTTTCAGATTTTATATTATTGAATTTGTTTCTATCGATGGTTTTAGTTTCAAAATCACAATTATAGTACAAGACTCTACCGGCGTGGTGACACTTACGTTATTTGATCGTAACGCAAAGAAACTTCTGGAAAAAAAAACACACTAGAGTTGCTTCAAAAGTTTAATGAGGTTATCGGGATTAACTTCATTTACATAAAATTAAGTTTTACTTTTTGTCTGTCTATTTTTATAACCTTTAGTTTTTCCATTTTTATGAGGGTAATATGAAGATTTATCCGTCTGATTTGAAATTACTTTTGGATAAAAAGTTGTCATTCAAAATTCAAATTTCACATTATAATTTGAAGAAGAATGTTGATGGTTATGCAATCTCAAACTTCAATGTTGATAATAAAATCACTTTTGAATTGGAAAAAAAAATTAACATCGAACATGTAACATTCTTTTACGAAACATACTACAAACACTACACTTATTAGATTCGTTTTTTTTTATATTTTAGTTGATCAACTAACATATGTCTATGTACTACAATTATAGGCGTCGTAATCTGATTCGTTTAACGTTTTATCGGCGAAATTTGGATGTCAAGACACATTAAATTTAAAGGTTTTAAATATAATATAACTAAATCTAATATTTTAAATACTTTAAAATATTATTAACTTTAGATTGACATATGAATTTATTTTCTATATTTAGGATGCAATTTCATTTACTGGTGATAACGTCACACCGGCTTCAAATCTTGATAAAAGTATTGTAACAAGTCCACTAACTAAGTGGACATCCTTTAAAAAAATGTCTAGACATGAAGTATTAAAACACAAATTGGAATGTGTTTACGATGTTGATAATATGGAGACAATGTTCTCAACCAAACGATCATTAACATAAATCGCAGATCGTACTTATAGAGAATGCAAACCAAAACTGTTAATTCCAAATAAAGAAAAATAATATATGATTTTTGTGATTTTATATGAGTAGTTGAGTGATTTGAGTACAATTAATTTCATATTATGTTTACATACCATTTGGTTTTTGGGTTTGTTTTTTGATTACTTTGTTTAATACTATTCGTTTTTTGGGTTAGAATTTTGATCATTTAAATACCTTTTGGGTTTTATAAAATGTTGAATTATTCATCTATTTGCCTTTTGGGTTTAAACTCATATGAATTTAGAATTTTAATTATTTTTTACTCTATTATTCCGTTTGAATGTGAATTTGTCAACATTGTTACAATGTTATTCATTACAACTTCAATATAAATATTAGAAAACTACAACTTTTTATGAAATTATAAACTTTTATAAATCTTTTAACCGTTCTAAAACAATAATTTACAATATCTTGTGAATTTATTGAAAAATTTATTAGTAAACATTTACCATTGAAATATTATTATTTTTTAGATATTAATGATATCCACAATTTTACAGATTTAAATAATAAAACCCATTACAATGACGCTAGAGAGAGGCAAATACTAAGACTTTTACATTTTTTTGGAAAGGGAACTTCCCTAATGAGGGTTTCCGGGCCAGCTTTAACGCACCGACTAATCCTTCGCTGCGAACATGAGGTTATGCCTCATGACACGGAGTCACTGCATGCGAAACTCTATGGCCACAGAGGCTGAGTAGTGCGATGATTTGAACATGAGTCAATAGGTTATATACCATATCTTCCACATGTCTTACGAACTCACCGCAACCCAAGTGTATGACATTTACATATAAAAAATAGAAGATTGAATTCTATGTTTAAAAGAGAATCTTTATTTAATCATCTAAAGCAATAAATATTTTTGATTGTATTTCACTTATATATTTTCCACCCTTAGATCAAATTGTTTACGTCATCTTGACCAATGTTTGGTCAAACACGTTGTCCATCAATGTTTCTTCAAGAAACTTAGTTTTCTATTAATTTTAATAACAAATTTGTTGAATTAAGCATACTTCCATGATTATAAATTTGTCTATTTTCTATTGTTAAATCAAGTGTAAATGAATTTGAACAATCATTAAATTTCATATTCTACGGTGTAATTTATGCACTAATTAATCAAATAATAGTAAATATCCAAGTGGTCGGGTACCTCCAAGACAATAAGCAAACATGTAAATTATATGCAATTTCACAATATTGTAATTTTTTTTTACTAGATTTAAATGAATAATTCATTCTTTCACTTGATTTAAATTCTTGTTTACTCATATAAGGTTGTAAAAAAATAAAATTCTGATAAATTGAAAAAATTGTTCAACAAAACCTTAAAATTTTGAAATTTGCTGGAAATTTGGTTATATGCCAAGTTAGGCTTCTTTTTGTGTTGTCATGTTTGCTGATCTGGTTATGTAGAGTTCATTTGAAGTTCCATTTCTCTACAAGAATATTAATGTTCACATCCAAGTGGAAACAATCAAAACCGGTAAGCATTATAAATGGATGTACTTCTTGAATCAAACATCTAAACGGAATTTCATTTGTTAGTTGGATGTACCGACCAAAATGTAAGATTTGTGAAAGTTCATTATTATTTATTAGTGTTAACCTTTAGCAAATTATGAAAATAATATTATATTTTTGTTAATAACATTTTTTTGTAATAATTTATATGATCGGAAGATATGTATATGTGATTGGGTGTAGCCTAAAAAATCATATTTTATTTTTTATAAGGAAAAATACTTTGAAATCGACCAAGTTACAATGTATGAATTTGATGTTTATGGTTATGACAATTCACTTTATTTGTAATGTTTATCGAATTTCTTTGCAAAATTTAATGTTGCCGGTACATGTAACAACTTATTGTTGTTTTTGGTTTTACATGACCAATATGAGAAGAGCCATATCAGCCTCCATGAGGGTTGGTACGCCGAACACACTTAATTCTAAAGCACAACATGTTTTAATCAAGAAGTCGCATTATGTTGTGATAAAACAAAGATCACATAGATTATTTATGTCAAAAATTATTGTATTAAAAAACCAAATTGCTCTAATATAAATACTAAATATTTTATCTACTAAGTTTGGTTCAAAAACTCTAACAATGAATCTAACTAACATTTTTATATTAAAATTCAACCTAAGACAAAGCCACCTATTAGTGTGATATGTATTTAATCATTGCCCGCGTTTAACGCGGGTCATAATCTATTAGATTTTGATAATCTAGTGATCAAACATGACTAAAATGACATTAACATTTAACACCATAATTTAACATAAAATTTTTTAGGTATATTTATTTTTTTATATTATAATGATAAAAAAAAGCCCTTGTATATTTATTAGGATTTTATCCATATATTTCATTGTGTTTAAATTGTTTAAATATACAAAAATTATTATTATTATAGAATTTTTTTTCAGATAAGTGTGAAACATATTTCTCCATAATATATATTATTAATTAATATCAATTAATAAGTATAATTGTATAAATAATAACTACAAATGCAGGAAAGTGCGGTAACAAAATTATACAAACAATTTTTTGGCCGAGGATAGTATAATAGCATATTTTATGTTTACTATCCATCAATATAATTTTAATGTGAGAAATGATATTGGGTTGAAACTATTTTATGTTAGTGTATATGTATTTTATATGTATAATTTGTATTAGCATAACTCATATCATGTATTGTATTATTAGCCCAATGAAGCCAAATATATTCTCTATATATTATGTTGATTAATAGAAATTCATTCATGGGAAAATCATAGACTTTCATGGTATCAGAGCGATTCGCTCATATCATTTCCGAATCTCCTCTCCTACTTCTTCTTTAACCCTAGTCGGCGGCCAACCTTTCTCCCCCTCAACAGCCTTCTCGCATCTGCAATTTATTCTGATCTACAATGGTTGACAAAACCACCTCATCATCAAGCAATAAAAAACCATATGGAGCTCTTAATATCAATACATATGTTCCCATTATTCTTGATCTTAATGAACTCAATTACGATACATGGATGAAGCTTTTTGAAATCCATTGTCGTGGCTTTAGCGTATGAGAATTTCTCATCGGTGAATCTAAACTCTCATCTGATAAAAGATGAAGAGTGGTTCAAACTAGACTATGTGGTAAAAACTTGGTTGCATGGAATTCTCACTCAATCACTCCTCAACATGATCCTCACCAAAAACTGCTCCTACCATACAGTTTGGCTCAGTCTCGAGAACCTCTTCCAGGTTAACAAGGATGCTCGCACCATTGAACTTGAGAACGAGTTAAGAAATATGACTCTTGGTGATCTTACCATTTCTCAATATTGTCAACGAACCAAGACCATCTCTGATCTTTTGGCTAATATCGAGAACATATACCAGAGAAGACATTTGTTGCTCATATACTCAATGACATATCTCCTAAATTTGATCACATTGCCACTCTCCTTCACCACCGAGACCCGACTCCATCTTTCCTATAAGCTCGGTCTAAGTTACTAGTTGACGAATAATGCTTCAAGAATACTCGCCATGTTTAAACTTCTTACTCTGGTCACGCCTCCTCAACTTCGGTTCTTCTTGCTGTTCACAATAATAGCCGATCACCAACTACCAACTCCTCTCGTGGTGGTCGACATCCAAATCAACAACGATGCAACAACAACAACAACAACAACACCAACAATAGCGTCTCCCATAAACAACAACCTCCTGTTGCCCTCAGAGGCCCATTCACGCACATGCAGCCTTGGCAGACTTACCCACTTTTTGGTAGCTTCCACCTTGGACCTTTCCACAACATTACTAGTCATATCCTCGGCCCATCAACACCACTTAGCAACCCAATCACAAAATAGGAACAAGCCCCCCATATCAACCTAACATTCTCGTCCCACCACCACCTGCTGCCTCGTTTCACACTAACAACACAGGAACGACTACTCAAGTATTCCATGCCTCAGTGACTCCAACTCTCCAACCACCATGGAAGTGGTTTCCAATGATGTCTCAAGACCAACGAACTGACTTGGCTCAAGCATTCAACTCAATGTTAATTAATGACGAGGCAGATGCAAATTGGTACATGGGCACCGAGGCTACTTCTCACCTTGCATTCGATTCAGGTAGCCTTCTTTTTATTAGTAATAATAGCAATATTAAATATATTCTTGTTGGAAATGGCCACCCTATTTTTGTTACCCATATCGGTCTCTCAAAACTTCATACCACTCATCGCCCTTTGCACCTCCATAACAGCCTTGTCACACCTAACATTATTAAAAATCTTATATCTATGTGTCGTTTTACTTCTAAAAATAAAGTATCCATTGAATTTGATCCTTTTGTTTTTTTTGTGAAGGATTTGGCAACTTATCAGGTCCTGCTTAGGTGTGACAACACTGGAGATTTATACCGAACTACTTCTGATCTCCACTCATCCACTACTCTTATCACTTCTAGTTCGTCTTTATGGCATCAAAGTGAAACAACCCAAAAAATACGACCCAAAAATTTCGACTTTTTATTATAATAAAACCATGGAACTAAGTATCAATAATAAAACCATACGTTGCATGTTCAAAACCCACGATAAAATACTGTGAGGAAAACTGTATCACAATGTATCTAAACATAATCAAGAAAACTGAATCAACTCCCAGGACACAAAAACTGAAGTTGTGGTGTGTGCGATGCCATCATCCCGAGCTCTTCCCTTTGCTTGCGGAAGTACCTGAAACCAAAACTGAAACTATAAGCACGAAGCTTAGTGAGCTCCCCCAAACTACCACATACCATGCAATAACATATAAAACACGTACGAGGCCTTGCCCCCTCCATCGAACTGAAGTCCGAAGCTAACTGACTGGGACCTTGTCCCCTACATCGGACCGAAGTCCAAAGCTGACTAACTGGGACCTTGTCCCCTACATCGGACCGAAGTCTGAAGCTGACTGACTGGGACCTTGTCCCCTACATCGAACCGAACTCCGAAGCTAGCTAACTGGGACCTTGTCCCCTACATCGGGCCGAAGCCCGAAGCTGACTGCCTGGGTCCTTGTCCCCTACATCGGACCGAAGTCCGAAGCTGACTGACTGAACACAACATAGCATAAACACATAAATCCTGTCTGAGCCACGGAGGCGTCAAGCATACTAACTACTGCATTGGACCGAAGTCCTGAAACTACAGCTGACTGAACGGGCCGGCATTGTGGCCTTAGACCCGTTCCTACTGGAAGGAAACTCACCTCGTGAACTGGCTGCTGTGTGTATGGCTCTAGAAACTAACTGCTGCTGCTCCGGTATCTCCCCGGCTACAATTCCATAACACACTCAATCAGATGCTAATCACTGCATTGGGTAAAATGACTCTTTTACCCATGGTCAAAGTCAACACTCTCGGTCAAAGTCAACCCACAGTTGACCTGACTCGCCGAGTTGGGCCGCCAACTCGCCGAGTTCTCTAGTCTCCCTACTCAACCCTACTCGTGGCTACTCGTCGAGTATGGCATCGACTCGACGAGTACCCTCTCGATCCAAGAACTCAGACAATCTTCATCCGACTCGCCGAGCCATATGAACAACTCGACGAGTTATTCTTGAGCTAAGAAGATTGCCTTGGACTCGCCGAGTTGTATGAATAACTCGTCGAGTCCCTCCATTACTGAGTCTGCCCTCCAACTCACTGAGTCCACTTTACTACTCACAGGCTTCCACTCGTCAACACTCAAAAGGGAAAAACGGGACTCGCGACTAGACTCGCCGAGTCGTTCATCCGACTCGCTGAGTCACATCCATGCAGCTACTCAAAACTCGATTATGCTTGAATCCAGCGGCTGAAACTTATAGATCTGGGCTTCCTTAACTCGATTAACACGTAAAGATTCTATCTTTACGTGCCCATAAGCGACCAAGAAGATAATAAGGCTCAAAAAGCATAATAAAGGCTAGATCTAGGGTCCTTATGCAAAGCATCTTCAAAAAGGCAATAGATCCGGGCTCTACAACTCCTAAATGAACAGATCTAGTGATATCTCGACCTATTAAGGCATCCAAACAACTATGAGGCTTGGAAAATGCATCAAACTAGCCCTAGAAGAGTTCTAATGGAGGTTTAAAGCATAAAACAGAAGGAATCCGAGAAATACCTCAAAGAACTCTGATATTGCCCTTGGATCTTTGCTCTACACCTCTTCTCTTTGCTCCTTTCTTCTTCTTCTTCTTCAAGCCTTCAAAATCCACACACAAAAGCACTTTAAACAATAAGGGATGAATTAAGGTTTTCTCACAGCTCTTTGAGGATGAAGGAGGCGAGTTTGGGTCTCATAGCATTGCTTAAATAGTGAGCAACCCGGGGATTTAGGGTTTCTTCCAGGCAGGCAGACTCGTTGAGTCCCGAATATGGACTCGCCGAGTCGCCGACTAACACGTGCACAAAAACTCGACCCTACTCGACGAGTCAGGCCATGGACTCGCCGAGTCCCTCAATAAAACTTCTAAATAAATGCCACATAAGCAACATACCAGAGACGGGGCGTTACACAAAGCCATGGTCAGCCTGGCGCTCATGCTTTCAATAAATTAGTTTCTAGTCATTTTATTCCTTGTAATAATACATCTTCAAATTTCAATTGTTCGGCTTTTCAACTTAGAAAACACATTAAGTTAACTTTTCATAATTCTAATTCCAATGTTTCTAAATGCTTTGAGATTGTTCATTCAGATTTGTGGGAATCCCCTGTCCCAAGTATAAGTGACATAAAATATTACATAATCTTTCTTGACCACTTTTCACATTTTTTGTGGTGTACCCTTTAAGATACAAATCCTATGTTTTTAGCAAATTTCTTCACTTTCGTGCATATGTGCAAAACCAATTTAAAACTGAAATACAACAATTTCAATGTGATCATGGGGTGAATTTGATAACAAACAATTTTATAATCTTTTTTACCAACATGGCATATTATTTCATTTTGCTTGTCCCCGTACATCCTAACAAAATGGGAAATCGGAACGCATGCTCCGCATTATAAACAACATCATACGTACCCTTATTTTTCAAGGTAATCTTCCAACCACATTTTGGGTGGACGCTTTATAGATGGTTGTCCATCTTCTCAACATAACACCCTCCTCATCCATTCAACATGACATACCATTCTCCAAACTATACCAAAAACCTCCAACCTTTACTCATCTTCATGTATTTAAATGTCTTTGTTACTCCTACCTCCCCACCCCTCATAAACTTACTCATCTTCATGTATTGGATGTCTTTGTTACCCCCATCTTCCTACCCCTCATAAACTTGCCTCTCGATCCACCCCATGTATATTCCTCGGTTACCCCTCAAACCATCATGGATATCGTTGTCTTGATCTCGCCACTTGCAAAATAACCATTTCCCGCCATGTTGTGTTCAAAGAAACCATCTTTCCTTTTCAATCCATGAATCCTAATGATCCACCACCCTATACCATTCTAGATGATTCTTTTCTTGTTTCCCACACGTCTTATAATCTCATTATGTCAAACTTTGTTCCAAATGAACCAAATTCCACTCCCTCTATCTAAATCAAAACAAACTACATTCCTCTTACTCCTCTCGGTTCTCCCACAAACAACACCCTAGCTTCGACCCCATCCCACCTCTTGGTTTTCAATCTCCACAACATCATTCCATCATTCCTCCCTCTCTTTACCCTATGGCCACTTGATCTCGTGTCGGCATCTTCAAACCTATTCAACGCCTCAACCTTCACACCACCACCGAATCAGACATGCCTAAATCTTACTTTCAAGCTCTTCAGGACCCTAATTGGACCATTGTTGTGAATGATGAATTTAATGCTCTTATTAAGAATAGCACTTAGGTACTTGTCCTTCATCATCCCAGGGTAAATATTGTGTGGTATGTGTGGTTATTTCGCAAGAAATACATGGCAGGTGGATATCTTGAGCGTTATAAAGCACGTTTAGTTGAAAATGGCAAAAGCCAACGACCCGAGATCGATTGTAATGAGACTTTCAGTCAGGTTGTTAAACCGACATCTATACAACCTGTTTTGAGTCTAGATGTTTCTCAAAACTGACTCATTCATCAGCTTGATGTGAAGAATTCTTTTCTTCATGGTCACTTAAATGAGCCAATTACATGCATCAACCTTTGTCTTCCGAAACCCAAATCACCCAGATTATGTATGTCATCTTCAGAAGTCTCTCTATGGTTTGAAACAAGCCCCTGGTGCTTGGTTTCAATGATTCACAACATACATCACGCATATTAGATTCACTCATAGTCGGTGCAACTCTTCACTATTTATTTTTGCGGGGGCACTGATGTGGCATATTTACTTCTATATGTAGACAACATTATTCTCACAACATCATCCATAACTCTATTACGGCATATCATTTCCCTTATGGCCTCTAAATTTGCTATGAAGGATTTGGGTGATTTATCATATTTTTTGGGTATTGCTGTTATTCGAGACGATAAGGGTATCTTTCTATCTAAAAAATAGTATGCTCTAGAGCTTCTTGACAGGGAAAATATGTCAACTGCAACCCATGCCGAACTCCAGCTGACACTCAGTCCAAAATGGACAACACAGGCTCTCCAGTTTCTGACCCTACTTTTTTATCGCAGCCTGGCTGGTGGAATTCAGTATCTCACCTTTACCAAAGTCCAAAGCAACCATTTTCTATTGTGACAATGTCAGTGTTGTATACTTATCGTCCAATCCTGTTCAGCACCAACGTATAAAACATATTGAGATAGATATTTACTTTGTACGTGACAAGGTTGCTACAAGACAAATCTACGTGCTTCATGTCCCATCCTCTCTTCAGTATGTTGACATCTTCAACAAGGGATTGCTAACATCTCTCTTTACGGATTTTAGATCCCTTTTGTGCATTCGGTCTCGACCTCCCGCTTAAACTGTGGGAGCGTATTAGTGTATATGTATTTTATATGTATTTTTTGTATTAGCATAGCCCATATCATGTATTGTATTATTAGCCCAATGGAGCCCAAATGTAATATATATATATATATATATATATATATATATATATATATATATATAATCTAATATAAAATATAAATTTTGATTTTACATCCCTTTTGTTTATAAAATTCAATCGCATTCCTATTAAGAAAGAAGAAGAAAAGTCATAAATTTTATTTGGTTTTTGATGTACGTAAAAAGAAGAAGAAAAGTCACTTATGATTTTGTTTTTGATGTGGACATGAAGAAGAAAAATCGACAAATTTGATTGATTAGGTTGGCTGAAGAAGAAATGTCATTTATGATTTGGTTCTTAAAGTCTATGCGTATAGTTGGTCTCGTACGATTATCAATTTGGTTTTTAATAATAAGAAAAAAAAAATGTCACCTTTCTTTTTTATTTTGAGAGTAAGTTACATAAATGATCTATATGGTTTGGTCGAATTCACAAGTTTAGTCTAATATTTGAAAATTTGATATCTTGGGTCCCTATAGTTTGCACAAATTACACCATTGGTCCCTCTTAGCTGACGCCGTTAAGAATCAGGCGTTAAGTTTAAGTAAAAAAAGACCTATTTATTTATTTTTTATTTTACAAAGTGGAGGGACCAATCATGTAATAAACAATTAAAAGAATAAAAGCCCGAAATTTTAAGCCATCATCTCAACGTCCCACTCCAGTCTCCACACTTAAGTCCAACAAACCTCTTTCCTACCCATCATCAAACCACCGCCGACTCAATCCAAAAATCAACTTTAAAATTGAAAGGAAATTGTATCATCTTTTGATCCCCTCACTCATCTCTATTTTCTCCTCTTTCTCTGCACCACAACACCACCACCATTTGCTGTCATCGCATCGGTGTATCACAATGCTGCCACCGCTTGTAATCGTATGTACGCATTGTCGCACTCTTTCAGTCACTGCAATCATGGTTGTTTGATTGTTTTGATTGACTTGATTTGGGGATGAGTTGTTAAGTATGAATATGGATTGATGGCTTTGAATTTGGTGTATCGTGAATCATTCATATGTTAGCATCTAGTTAGCTTTCTATTTTTCTGGTGTACCGGCGATTTGTATATATGCTTGGTCTCTAGGGTTCATATGTTATGTCACCAGCCGTCATGAAAGCTCATGAAACTGTACAATGTCATTTTGTTTCATTCTTTTACTCTGAAATGGTTTGATTATGTTGCATCTTTTGGCTGTCATCTTCATTTCAAGCTGCTCTATATTGGTTGGTGTCATCATTCAAACATACTTATTGGTTTTTTATCAGCTGCTCGACTCTGTTGGTTGTCATCTTCGTTTCAACCATTCTAATGTTGCTCCTTACCATCAACCCTTATTGTGATAGCTTGTATTGTTTTTATGTTGGTTTTTTATCAACTTCCGACTGACTTTCGGTTCTAATAAAATATGTCGTTCTACAAAATAATCTATTGTTGATGATGTGCATATCATATTTGAATCAACGTGAGCCAAGATGTTTAGAAGATTGGGTTAAGTGTAAGTCAGGAATTATACACCACCAACTGCTCATCTGAAACAATTCAACATTTTCTTTGCTATAATCATCTTCAACCTCTTTACCCTCAACCTTTTATGAAGTATGAAGTAAGATCCTTCTCACTGTCACCATCTGCAGGAAGCGGTTCTTTATTATCCAGATCAATAGAAGCACTAATTGAGGGACCTTCTAGAAGGGCTTCAGATGGAACAGTAGTACTGTAGGTCACCAGAGATATACCTGAGAAGATGATCAGATGGAAGGGGTGGGACGATGGTGGACTGGTGGTTTGTGGTTGTACTGGCTTTAATAATATTAATACATATAGATGATTTGAAAATTAAAAAAAAATAGTTTTATCATTTTACATGTATTTAACATATCTATTTTAACAACTGTGCTAAACGGAAGGACCATTGGTGTAATTTTTTGAAACCACAAAGATGTCATTTGCCAATATTTCAAAGATTGGACTAAACCTGCCAATTCAATTTTTTTAAGGTTTAAAAAAAAAGAATTCGATTTCCGGGCGAGTGGTTTTTCTTTTATAATCATTCTATTTTTATTTATTTTAAGATTACCATTTGAATTTTTTTAGAGAAATTAAATATTCTCCTACCATTTGTTTCTACTTTTCCTCCTACCATATCAAATGTTGACAAATGGATTAAATGATTATTAATTTCATTAAATGTTTAATTAAAAATGACACATATCGGAAGAAAAGTAGGAACAAATGATAGAAGGATATTTAATTTCTCATTTTTTTTTAAGGTGCTTTTTTTTTTGGAAACTACCATTAAAAACATTTCAAACCCAAAACTAAAATCTAATATTTACACCAAGTTCGATATAAAGTTGCTCCAACCCAACATCACATATTACACCAAATTTAATGTTGATAAATAGTATAAATTGAAAAGTACTAAAATGAAAAAGCTGTCATTTCAAATATTTTCTCTTAATGAAATATGTGGTACTATTTCATCCACATCTCCACTATAAAAGGAGGAGAATCCCATACAATACAACAAACGCAAGAAAAAAATCCATCCATATGGAAATCATATCATTCATCCCTTCATGGTTTCTTCCAGCAACATTATTTCTCTTCCTTACTTCCATCTTCATGTATGTTCTTCGATGGAGGAGCTCCTCCATAAAACTTCCACCAGGCCCTCCGAGGCTTCCTGTAATTGGGAACCTTCATCAAGTGTTTGGTAGTAAAGACAACATCTATCAAAATGTATGGAACCTCTCCCAAACATATGGCCCAATTATGCTTCTTCATTTTGGTACCCAACCATTCATTGTCATTTCCTCAACTGAAATGGCTACCCAAGTCTTAAAAACTCATGATCAGAAGATGTGTACACGTCCCTACTCTAAGGCTTCCAAGCGACTGTCATTTAACTACATGGATGCTGCCTTCGCACCATATAATGATCATTGGAGGGACATGCGGAAGGTTCTGGCATCTGAATTCTTGGGTGCTAAAAGGATTAGATCGTATAAAAACGTTTTGAAGCATGAGATAGAGTGTGTAGTTCGTTCTCTCTCATTAAATTCCTCAAGTACTACAGTAAACCTAGACGAGATGTTCTTAAGTCTGATAAACAATGTCGTGTGTAAGGCTGCATTAGGTGATCACACCTATAGGGAAAAGACCTTTAATGGTAGAACGCTGATGGAGATCGTTGATGAGACCGCAGTCATGCTCCAAGGCTCATTTTCGGATAATTTTCCAGCATTTGCGTGGATTTTGGACGAATTAACAGGTTGGAATCGCAAGCTAGACAAGTGTTTTAATGATTTTGATGGCATTCTCCAAATGGTTCTTCATGATCATCTTGATCGAAAAGATACAAAAACAAGTGATCAAGAAAATGATTTTGTTGATGACTGTATCTCTCGGTTGACTAGCGACGAAATAAAAGCACTTTTGATGGTAAATTATTTAATTTTCTATGTTTTTGTGGTTTCATATGTCGTTTTTTGTTTTTTTTTTGTGAAAGTATGTGAATGTGAGCCAATTAACTCAATTGTGAATAAACATCTTAGAATGTGTTTAATGGATCAACCGACACAACTGCTACAACCATGATATGGGCAATGTCCTTCATCGTTAAAAATCCAAGAGTTATGCAAAAGTTGCAAAACGAAATCAGAAGCTGTGTTGGAGGAAAACCAAGAGTAGATGAATCAGATATTAACAAGATGACATACTTGAAAATGGTGGTGAAGGAGTCGCTAAGATTGCATCCGCCTGTTGGATTCTTGATGACTCGGGAATGTATAAGCCATTGTGAGATTGGTGGATATGATATCTTACCTGGTACGAAGGTCTTGGTAAGTTCATGGGGGATAGGAAGGGATTCAAGAACCTGGAAAGAGGACCCAACTGAGTTTCTTCCTGAAAGATTTGAAAATATCCAGGTTGATTTTGGAGGGAAAAGTTTTGAGATGATTCCCTTTGGAGAGGGAAGAAGAGGTTGTCCTGGGTATAATTTGGCTGTTTCGACTGTAGAGTTTACGATCGCAAATCTTCTTTACTTGTTCAATTGGGAAACTCAGGTTGGAAAGAATGAAGATCTGGACATGAAATTAGCGGGAGGATTCCCGTTTATTCGTCGGGCAACACCTCTTTGTCTTGTGCCCAATAAGTATAACTAGCAAGACCAGTAAAGTGGTAATTTATCATTTCCTTTTTTCCATTAAACATTATGTTGCACCCATTTTAAAATTTTATGTATTTCATTTCTCTTGTCAATGCTTATTGTAATTTGGTTGTTCTTTCTTGTATATTAAGATATTATTTGTAAAGACAGTGTATAATCTGTATAATATATAGGATATGTGGAATATCAGATCTAGAATGTATAATTAGCACATTACTTAATCGTTTCTTTCATTTAATCTTATTATTTCAGCTGTTAAATCAATGGAGTAAAAACTTGTGTCGTACAAAATTTTGATCGTTGGACAGTAAAAAAAGTGGTGTTACTGCAAGGGAAATGGTGAGCACTGCCTTCAATTAGTAATACAAGTCTAACCATGGATGAGATCACCTTATAAACTAGAATTGCACATTTACGAAAAAGAGATACAAGGACTTCTAAGGATGACAATTACCTAAATTCAAAGGAATAGATATTTAGACCACTCATAGTCTCATACTAATGGTATTGAGTTTTCAATTATAAGTACAAATAAAGTATTTATAACAATATAGTAATTTATAGTTTAATTATCAAAAAAGTATATCAATTTAATCGTAAGCATTTAATCTAATTTAATTTTACAACGTAGCATAAGACAATATTAGATAAATTTTAATTTTCTATGTGTGCGCTTGTCTTTTTTTATAATATATCAATTTATATATTGTATTTATATTAAATTTTATATAAATAATTAAAGTTTTGTTAATATATAAATGAATTTAAAAAATATTAAATGAATGATTGATAAATATGAATTAAATTTATTTAATAACTAAGAAATGATCATCTTTATTTATTTCGGTACAGTTGTGGGCTCACTTTGTATATATGTGGGCTGTGGGCCTGTGGCCACATATTAGCAAGTTTTTTGTGAAAAGGAAAAAACATATGTGGATTTTGGGGGCATTTAGAACTTAAAAGCCACTGTTTGTTCGGTATGTTTCTTGGTATAAAAAAAATTTATATAGCAAAGGCAAAATAAATTTTATAGTCAAGGTGTCAAACTAAAAACATGGTAACAAATACAAAAGTACAATCACAAAAATTGATGTATTCTAGCATATTTTTTAAAGCAATAACATTTATTAATTTACAATAATACAACAAAGAATTTGTAGAAGTTGACTTGCAAATCCATTTAATCGGTTTTGAATCAATGTAATATAAAGATACGATTTCAATAGCTCCATATTTATATAAAAAAAATAATAATAATAAAATAAATTAAAAAACTCCAATCTTAGATGCATCCAATTAAGTTGGGCAAATAGTAGTTTTGTTGTTTAAACAAAAAAAGATACAACTCAAAAAGGAAAAGACTGAGTCAAAGCTGAATTCTGAAAAAACTAAAATGAACAAAACATTGTAATTTTAGAAATGAACAAAATAGATACTTAACTATAAATCATAAAAGGAAATGAAAAACTATTAGAAATTACCTCAATACTAATGTGACTTCACAAAAGCTTTATAAGTCGGATAAGGAGAAATCAGAAAACATTTCTTTGCTTCGTAATATTATATTAACTGCAGAAAAATAAATGTTTCACTTAATTCATTGCTTCTCAAACATGAACAATCATCATATATCACAAAACTTATACATTCAAAAAACGAATCTCACTACATCTAAAATCACAATTTCAGAAAACTAAGGTTGCGTTTGTTTCGCAGAATGTTTTTGAAAGGAATAAAAACTGTCAAAGGAATTGGAATTTGATTGTACAAGAAACTTAAATGCGTTTGGTTGACATGGAATGAAATCTGTTTTCTGTTTGGTTTGTTGACATGGTTTTATGATTTTTATTTGCTATTTAGCGTCTTTGATTTTTTTCGTCAATTACTTATTTTTATTCTCTTAAAGTGTTTCTAGAATTTAATTTCTTTGTATATAGATAGCAAGTACAACGTTCTTACCACATCAAACATCCTCTAGGGGCAGAAGGTGGTTAAATTGATGTGCGAGTTTGGACCATACGAAAGACATTTTAGAAGCAAAAAAAAAAATAAAGCTAAGCTTTTTAGTTAATCAGGTGAGTGGATGACTCTATGTATCTTTTGATGTTAATAATGATTTTAAAATGTTTATATAGTGATAGGATAAGGTATTATGTGGTAATTCGGAAGAATTCATAAAGAAACGAGTTATGTGGGAGTTTGGAGGATCCGTTAATTATAGTGTTGTATGTGTTGGATTAGGTGTCTAAGCTCATAACTATAATTGGTATAAATTTGAATTGATTATATCACAGTCCTTTTAAGTTGCCCTCAAACCTAGCAATTGGACACAATTATTTTGGAGAAAAAAGTTGATTTATTATTTGATTAATAAATTAGAATAAATGATTTGTTAATATATTATGAATAACATATTAATTAGATATAGTAATATTTAATTAATAATTAATCATAAACTAAATGTAATTAATTTTGGGATTAATTGGATTAATTAAGAGTGTAGAGTCTGCTTGGTTATTTATTGAGAGTTGAGGAAAGAAGCTCACGGACCTCATTAGATAAGGTGGACGAAAATCACTTAGGCAAGCCCAAGGAGTTTTTGTCCAAGCCGCTTGCATAAGGGGAATTGGCTGCTTAGTCACTAAGCAAGAGGGATTTAGGATTTCCACCATAAACCCTAGCTTTGGCACCAAGCTATCTCAGTTACATTAAGGGTCATACCCTTCATAAATTCGGCACTCCTTCCCTTAAGAAAGATCTGGCCAAAATCCCTCTCCTTTTCTCTCCATAATCCTTAGTTTCTGTTGGATTAGTGTCTAAGTCCATAACTATTTTGGTATGTGTTTGACCCGATTATGAGCATGGTCCTTTTGGGTTGCCTTCACCATAGCAATATGTAGGATGAATTAAGGAGAGAGAGGTTTAAATATGATTTATTAATATATTATGAGAATAATATATTAAAAGAGAAATCATATTGTTTAATTAATATTAGTCAATAATTAATTGATAATTAATTTTGTGACTAAAAGAGATTAATTAAATTTAGTGGGCTGGACTGCAATTATTGGATAATTGAGTTATTGGACTAAGGAATGCTAAAGGAACAAGGGGTGAACGAAATTATGATGGAAGCCCATCATATTTTCGTCCATGGCCTTATCCAGAAGGTTCCATGGGCTGCTTAGAGTTTAAGTTGTCCATTAGGGTTTTGACTGAAACCCTAGCAGCCCACACAAGTATATAAAGGACCCCTTAAGCCCCAAAAACGTGTGGAACTGATTCTCTAGGGCTTCTAGCCGTTTTTGGGCAGCCTCCTTTCTTCTCCTCTTCATCCAAGTTGTATATGGTGTTTGTGACTCCATTAGAGGTGCAACACTTGAGGCACTAAGCTTTCTAAAGCTAATCAAAGCAAGGAAGTGATTGTTATTGCAATATAACAATCAAAGGTAATTCTATAAACCCTAATTCAGTTTATAATATGTTAGATCTAAGTTTATTAGCCTTGGATTCAAAGCATGTACAATAGAGAAACCTAGATCCAAGCATTAGGGTTTGTATAAGCACATATGATTGTTTCTTATGCATAAAACCCATCAGTGGTATCATAGCCTTGATTGGTTTCAGTTGTATGTGATGCTTAACTGTTTTGTTTACTAAAAATCGAGTTTTTGGCCTCTGATCGACTCAACTCGGCAAGTCAGTATCTGGACTCGGTGAGCTGGCCCCTACTCGGCGAGTTCAGAGCTGACTCGGCGAGTTCGAGCGTCAGACAGAGGGTATTTCGGGATTTAGCTGTTGTTTTGACTTGGATTTAATGCCTGATTCGTTTTTTGAAGTTAAAATTCGATTTTTATCTTAAATTAGTGATTATCCTTGCCAAAACAATAGATATTTTCAAATCTTTTGAATATTAGTTGTTTATTTGATAAATATGGATTATTTAAAAAATATTTGGTAATTATCTTGTGACTAAAATTGGATTAGGTCAAATATAGATAATCCCTAAATTAATTGTTTGATTTGTATTATTTGTTATTTGATCCCTAGTAAGTTTGAATAGTTTCAATTTACTCCCTTTAGGTTTTATAGTTTAAATTATAACTTAAAAGTTTTGTTTTTGAAATTTAAATAGGTAAACTCTAATGTTTTGAAATGTTTCAAAACTTGCCCTCAAGTTTTGGAATTTAAAAGTTGATTAAAAGTTTAATTTTGAAATGTTAAATTCTAAAGCCCTAATAATTTGAAAAAGTTCAAATCACACCCTTATGGTTTTATTAATTAATTAAAGTGTATAATTAAAAGTGATTTAATAAATCCATAAAGTTTTGGTTTACATTTAAATTAAATTAAAAGTACAATTTATTAAGTTAAACCACCTTGTATTTTAAAAGTGTAAAATACACCCTATACTATATATAACATTAAAAGTCTAATATTATATATATATATATATATATATATATATATATATATATATATATATATATATATGTATGAGTAAACAGTCAGTCTTACCGTTAGTAGGCCTCATTCACGAAGCTGGTCTATAAGGGGTGTTTAAGGAAATTACTTATAAAATGGCGATTGAATGGGTATCCACTCTTACCCACCGCACTCTTGACTAGTGGAGGGTCGTTAGCCGAACGGGTAAGATAGGACAGAAACCTTCCATTATGAGTATAATGAAGTACAAGTAACTAAATGCTTTTTCAAATTCCCAAATCATAGTTACTTTAGGAAAAATGTGAAATTGTATGCTAATCGATAGAATTACACTTCGTACCCTTGTCAAACGTTAGTGGAGCGTGTGTGGTTAACCGACACACTAATTTGTGGATGACATTGGTAGCGAAGGGTGACTCGATGTTTGTCATAGATCAATGGAGCGTGTGTGGCTAACCGACACATTGATTAGGTGATTGTAGCATTGGGTGCACCACGTGATTCGTATGGTTATTCACACCTTATTTGTGATCCTCGGCATCACAGTCACAAATAGAAGGGCATAATCGAGATTAAACATGCCATTGAAAAGTTCAATGAGTCTCAAAAGATCTAGGAGTTTCAATCCATTTAAAACTTAAACTTCCTTTTCGTTTTTCGTGGTGGAAATTGGTAAATCGTCATTTACCTACCTTCAAATATTCTGCAACTAGATTACGACATCCCTCTTCTATGTTGTAGAGTATTGTGTTGGATCCTAGCCTTAATAACTCATTTGGGTGTTTTATTAAGGACTCAATCAACCTAACTTGAATTTTCTCCCGTTTTGTAGATGTCTGACTCTAACCGTGGTATTCCCGAATCCCAAGGAAAAGGTGTTCCTAATGAAAGTGGAAGCTTGATTCAAAGTGAAGGATCAATGTGGACTAGCTTGATTTCACTTCCTCCTCTTCCTCTCGTTGTTCTCCCTAACCCACATGATAGAAGATTTGAAAGGTTCAAGATCACCGAATCCCTATTGGCAATGGAACATGAAGATGGTAAACCCGTGTGTGCTCACATCCTAGGGATGAAATCACACATTGATAGGTCGATTATGTTGGGTGCGTCTATCCCCAATAAGTTGGCTATGGACTGGGTTCTTCAGTCGCTGCCTGAATCATATGATAAGTTCATAAGAGAGTATCATATGATGGATCCTGACGCAACCCTCATTGACTTGACTTACATGCTTATTGCTACTGAATCATAAATGATTTGGCGAAGTAATGGAGCATATTTGTCTGATAATTCAACCAACCATGCTTCCGTGGACACTCTAGGAGAACCCACCTGTTCCTACTGCCAAGAGAAGGGGAAATGGATACGAAGCTGCCCGAAGGACCTGAAGAGTCTAAGAGATGGGAGAGTCGATAAGTATGGCTCTACTTCAGGTATAAAATCCACTATCTAACTCCATTTAAATTCCTATTCTTTATTCATAATGTGATAAGATTACATTTGCATGTTTTGCAGGATTAGAGAAAAGAGAGGAAGTTTGATGGAAGAGTAAGATGAGTCTGATCACGAAGAAATGGATTACGATCGCATGGATTCGAAGATCAGATTTTGAGCTTAGGAAGTTATGATAGATTTGTTAGGAGTATTTGATTACATAGTTTTTCATTCGAATTTTGCATTGTAAGGACATGTTTTCCGCTGCTTTTATGAATAAAATAAATTTTGGTTTTATCTTATTTGTTTATCCTTACAATGGCATATATGAAAAATTGATGTTTGTGTACTTCTATTATTAGCAAAATGGATTTGATTCTTAATTATGTTATTTGTGGAAATGTCAAAAGTTTACCAAATAGGGAGAGTTTCTCATCGCCCAAGTTTCAATTGGACAGAAACTTGGAATCATGCAATGTGTATTGTATGATGAATGAAAAACTTTCACATTTGGGAAACTTAGACTAATTCTTTGACAAAGTGTCAATTGAAGGACTAGGAGATTGAGTACACTAGGTCGTACGTTTATCAAGTCTACCATAAGAGTGACAAGGATATTCGTCATGATTTACTAAAGTTTAGTAAATATGGTTATACTTGTAAGATTAAGTGTAATTATGAGTTTATTGAAAGGGTTTCAATGAATAGTAGAACGAATAAAGAAGAATCAAGAAGGCAGAAAGATAAAAGTTTCTCTTTTCTAAGAAGAAGGGAGAGTACCTTTTATTGTGTTTTATGATAAGTCTTAAAGATTAAGAACCATGTCTCAATAGATCCTCTAAGTGAGTCTTAGTGCAATTGCATGTCTAAGAAGAGGAATCGAGAATTGTAGAAATGGTTAAATCAAGAAGTCAATCATACTTCGTTCCAATATCAAGTCTTAGAGTCATACTCCAAGATTGTGACATTAAGTGAAAAAGCTTAAGTAGGTTTATAACACTCATCAAATGTGGAATTTGGAAAAGTTTTCTCATTCTTGCACATTTGAAATTGGTAAGTTGTGTTGTCTTGGATAAGACAAAGACCAACTAGGACCAATTATGTGAAGTGTTTTGTCTTGATAAGAACTACACTAACTCTTGAATATTTGCTTTGTCAAGAAATGTTTCTTGACAAGAGAATCTTATATGTCAAGAAATCAGTAGGAGTCTTAATGGTCTTGAAAGCTTTCAAGAACAAATCAAGAATAAACTTTATCGATCATCACTAGCACATGACTTGAGGTTTACAACCTATCGTGTTGACATTTTTTGTTTCTGTGCCATTCCAATTGAGTTAATTGCATACGTGAGTTCTATGAGTTCTCATTTGAATGCATACTAGAGCCTTAGTCGATGGAAAGTACATTGATATGTAAGGACAAGTTACTAAAATACTTGGAAGACATGGTGGGCACTCGTGTTGCCATAAGGCAAGAAATCAAGATTAAGAAAGTTCAGTCCATATGAGTTTGGATTTGTCGCAAACCTTGGTTTTGGCAAATTCACATGGATAGGAACTCATACACCATAAAATCTAAGTGTCATAAGATTCCCTCCTTCATGAAAATGATTGTGAGGAAATGCTTTCACTAAGAGAGATTTTAAGAAGATAGCGATTGTGAAAATTGTATTCTCAAATTCGATTATGGTTACGGCATCCCTTTCCATAGTTCGAATTGTGAGATTTGGCAATTAGTTTCAACATTTGGAACTTAGTAACATCAGTTTTGAATTGTTTAAACACACATATGAGCTATCTAAGGCAAAGGTGTATAAGGTTAAGAAGCTTAGATAAAGGCTTATCGAAACATCTGGTATTAGAGATATGAATTTCAGAAATTCAATAGGCATTGTTTTCTGAAAGTTCATTTGTTTTCTGAATACATGTCAAAGCTAGTGGGAGCATAAGTGTTATGCTTATAATCATCATGATAGTGGGAGCATAAGTGTTATGATTGTATGATTATTATGGCAAGTATTGCAAGTTAGCAATATTAATTATAGAAAAACAAAGATTCAATTTGCAAAGTTGCATGAGTTGAAAAGTTGTTTTGCTATAATTAAGGGAGAGAATATTATACTTCGTTTCAATATCTAAAGCTTAGATTGATATATTTTAATATTTTCAGTCAAAGGATACATTGTGTGTTCTCAAATTTCGATTATGATTACGACATCACTCTTCATAGTTTGAATTGTGAGAACATGACACGTTAAAATATTATGGCAAAAGATTGGTAAAATATCATATCTTTATGTAAGACATTATGCATCGTGTCCCATACGCTTCGGGTATAGGATCGATTGCAAATGCTATAATATTTTACCATTCTAAAATTTTTCCAAATGTCTAGCACATTAAGAGGGAAAAGGACTAGAATTGGTTTTGACTACAATAATTAAACAACTATCAAAGGACGATCCCAAGTTCGCTGAGGATTGGTCGCTTGTGAGTAGTTGGACGTATGGTATTGGATGGACCATATCGACATTATTATGAATAGATAAGATTCTATTAAGAATGAGTTGTCATATAGCAAATGTGGAAATGTTTCCATATTGGGAGTTGGATATTGAGAGTTTATGCCTAGATTATAAACTTTTGTGCATGAAGGATGTTCAAATGAATGTTCTTTGAATGTGAGACTTCACGTCTATGGAATTGTCTTGTAACAATTTCCGATAGAGTACTTCATAATTTCATTAGCCAAGTCTTGATGACTTTTGTGCTATAACTTTACGAAAGGATCATTGCATAAGATGTTAGAATCTAGCATATTATAATAGTAGCAAAGAACCTTGCGTTCTTACACTAATGATAAGGATTGGGAATTGTGAAATGAGCATCATTGAAAAGGTTTTTCAATTAATCTATTTCACAAAGTAAGGACCATAGGAAACATAGTGTGCATGCTTTATGCATGGGATAGCTATTGTTGTAATTTGAGTAATAAGTTGATTTTCTGAAACAGTAAACGATAATAATGAGTAATCAATATGGTGGTTAAATATAAGTGTTTTATTTACTCTCACAAGTTTGAGGCCATATAGGATTAAGTATTATTGTTATGTTTCAATTTGCATGTTTTGACTTCCAGAATAACTAGGTTATTCAAACATCCATAATCGGTCATGCGTTGGGAGTAGGTATGAATAAAGACTGTCATGAATCTGTCTGTAGATTGTCTGAAGTGTTTAGACATGGCACAAGTTTGCTGCAGAGTTCATGAATGCTTTGATAAGATTGGAGTATTGGATTAAACCCATGCTCACTTGGATCACTTCATGGTTTTGTCACGAGTGATTAGTGAGACGATAATATTGTATATTCTTGAAACCGAGACATGTGAGTTGTTATTTGTTGGTCGGTTGCACATTGATAATAAGTAAACGCACCAGTAACTTGGTGTTATAAAACTTATTGTTGTGTGTGATTCGATCAATAAATGCAAGCGAGCATTTGAGTCAAAGTTTATCCATTCCTTTTATCCAAAGTGGGATAAAAGCGATATTTGTGGGCCTCTCGATGATTTAGTGATGACACCTAAGCGCTTGGCCAAGCCAGGACTAAATTGATGTGTTCAATTGTAGTCTGTTATCAATCGTCATAAATCGGAAGTCGGGAAACAGTATAGAGAGAATGATTGATATTCATGTCTTTTGTCTATACGATATCTTGAGAATGGAGGAATATATAATCCCTTATCTAAATGACACATTATCTGATAAGATCAGAGCTGACAGCGGCTTTTGAAAGCTACGATTGCTGATCAGGTTCTGAAGTCATACGGAAAATAGTTATTAGACTTATCCAAGTGGGAGACTGTTGGATTAGTGTCTAAGTCCATAACTATTTTGGTATGTGCTTGACCCGATTATGAGCATGGTCCTTTTGGGTTGCATTCACCATAACAATATGTAGGATGAATTAAGGAGAGAGAGGTTTAAATATGATTTATTAATATATTATGAGAATAATATATTAAAAGAGAAATCATATTGTTTAATTAATATTAGTCAAGAATTAATTAATAATTAATTTTGTGACTAAAAGAGATTAATTAAATTTAGGGGGCTGGACTGCAATTATTGGATAATTGAGTTATTGGGCTAAGAAATGCTAAAGGAACAAGGGGTGAACGAAATTATGATGGAAGCCCATCATATTTTCGTCCATGGCCTTATCCAGAAGGTTCCATGGGCTGCTTAGAGTTTAAGCTGTCCATTAGGGTTTTGACTGAAACCCTAGCAGCCCACACAAGTATATAAAGGACCCCTTAGGCCCCAAAAACGTGTGGAACTGATTCTCTAGGGCTTCTAGCCGTTTTTGGGCAGCCTCCTTTCTTCTCCTCTTCATCCAAGTTGTATATGGTGTTTGTGACTCCATTAGAGGTGCAACACTTGAGGCACTAAGCTTTCTAAAGCTAATCAAAGCAAGGAAGTGATTGTTATTGCAATATAACAATCAAAGGTAATTCTATAAACCCTAATTCAGTTTATAATATGTTAGATCTAAGTTTATTAGTCTTGGATTCAAAGCATGTACAATAGAGAAACATAGATCTAAGCATTAGGGTTTGTATGAGCACATAGGATTGTTTCTTATGCATAAAACTCATCATTTTCAAGTCTTCGGTGTGAGCCATCATAAGCACAACGTTTGTGGTGCTAGCTGCCGAAAGATTTGAAGAATGATTCAAGGTTGTTTGCAATTAGGGTTGTTAATCAGGTTAACCCGGTCGAGTTTCGGGTTAAAGGGGTCGGGTTAGTCGGGTTTTTCTAGAAAAAATATTCACCCGAAACCCGACCCTAGTAAGGTACGGGTTAGTCAGGTTCGGGTTAATCGGGTTTCGGGTTGGTAGGGTCGGGTTAATCGGGTTAGTCAGGCTGAGGTTGAAATGTAAGATGAATTTATGTTGTGCCATTTTAATACATAATCCACATGTATAGGGACTTAAAATGTAAAGTCAGTATATGATATGAATTTTTGGAGTTTCTTTTACTAATGTAAACAGTGAATAAAATTGGTAAAACTGTTACAACACAATTGTACTGTATTAAGAGGAGAGGAAAGTTATACCATTTTATACATCTCTATATATAGTAATTTTACTCTCTGGTTTGTTTAAATAAGAAATATGTATTAGTTGTAAAATCTCATAGGATCTTGAATTCATGTCATTCAACATAGTAAGAAAAGTTTTGGTAATAAATTCTTAATCGGGTTATCCGGGTAGATCCGAAACCCGAATTGTTTTGAGAAAACCAACCCTAAACACGACCCTAATAATAATTCGGGTTAGTCGAGTTAACCCGAATAACTTGGTTAAGAGTTTTAACCCTATTAAACCCGACCCTAATTACCTTAATCGGCTTCGGGTTTTTTTGACACCTCTATTTTCAATAACAATCTTTAAGGTAAGCTTCTTGTTTTTATGAATTCGTTTTCCATAGGAAAGTTTTGTCGGATGATAGTTCTGTTGGATTAGGTGTCTAAGCCCATAACTATATTTGGTATGTACTTGATTTGATTATGAGCATGGTCCTTTTGGGTTGCCTTCACTCATGCAACTTGATAAGATGGTAAGTGGAGAGAGAGAGTAGGATTTATTATATGAATAATAAATTGGTATTCAAAATGATTATATTAATATATTATAAGATTAATATATTATTTGGAAATCATATTATTAATTAGTAATTAATCATAAATTAATCTAGTATTAACTTTGGGATTAAAGGAACTGATTAATAATTGAGGAACTGTTGTGCAAATCATTGATAATTGCATAATTAGGCTGATGGACTCCATAGAGTGGAGTGGACGAACCCCTAATGGTGAAGCCCTATAGATTTCGTCCAAGGGCTCTAAGGAGGGAGTCCATGGGCTGCTTGGTGCCTAAGCAAAGCATTAGGGTTTCCACTTGAAAACCCTAGCAGCTACAACTATACAAAGACCCTCATGCTTGATGAAATCAACCCCTAAGCTTCAGAAACTCTAATGTGGTCGATTTTCACCTCTCTCCAAGTCTTCCTTTGCAAGAGTGTTTGTGACTCCATTAGAGGTGCAACATTTGGGGCACTAAGCTTTCAAAGGTCAAGGATCTTCAAAGTGAACTTCTTATTGCTACATAATAAGAAAGGTAACATCTAAAACCTAGTTTATGATGGGTTTTAAGCATAAGAACACTCCTATGTGCTCATACAAACCCTAATGCTTGGATCTAGGTTTCTCTATTGTACATGCTTTGAATCCAAGACTAATAAACTTAGATCTAACATATTATGAACTGAATTAGGATTTAGGGAATTACCTTTGATTGTTATATAGCAATAACAATCAATTCCTTGCTTGGATTGGCCTTAGAAAGCTTAGTGCCTCAAGTGTTGCACCTCTAATGGAGTCACAAACACCATATACAACTTGGATGAAGAGGAGAAGAAAGGGGAGGCACCAAAAACGGCTGGAAACCCTAATGAAAGACTTGTCCACGTTTTTGGGGCATAGGGGCCCTTTTTATACATGTAGGCTATTAGGGTTTACAACTAGGAAACCCTAATCTGATTGCTTAGGCCCTAAGCAGCCCATGGACTCCTTAAACATATCCCTTGGACGATTTCTAATGGGCTTCCCATAGAATTCGTCCAACCTATATATTATTAGGTGATCCATAGCCCAATTATAATTATCTTATAATTACAACTTCAGTCCCCTAAGTTTAACTAATCTCTTTTAGCCACAAAATTAATTATCAATTAATTCTTGACTGATATTAATTAAACAATATGATTTCTCCTTTAATATATTATTCTCATAATATATTAATAAATCATATTTAAACCTTTCTCTCCTTAAATCATCCTACATATTGCTATGGTGAAGGCAACCCAAAAGGACCATGCTCATAATCGGGTCAAGTACATACCAAAATAGTTATGGACTTAGACACTAATCCAACAGTTTACTTGTCAATTTCGAAAATTGTATGCTAGTTATAGGGTTATTGATTTGGAGTTTGTATTTGCGTGTTCAATAGAGAAAAACTTAGATCCAAAGCAATTAGGGTTGCATGTACACCATAGGATTGTTGTAGTGCTTAAAAACCATCAAATTGATAGTATGTTGCCTATATGTGAAAGACATAGATCCATATTATGTTGCATGTGCCCTAACCATTTAAATTCTTTAAATGTTTTTCCGCTTATTGCATAGAAATTTTGTAACCTACGTTTTCCATCAGCATGAGAGTTAGTGAATTAATAATTGATAGTTTTGTAACATCCCAAAAATCAAGGCAAAAATTTTATTTTTCAAAACCAAACCACAAACCATAAATGTTTACAAAACTTAGTTTCCAAAAGTCAATATCACAAATCAGAGTATCCCAAAATCAAATCTCATAAAAACTGAAGGATGTGCACGATCAAGACTTCGCCTTCCCCCGATCATCTAAAGTACCTAAAACATAAAAATTATATTGTAAGCCAAAGCTTAGTGAGTTCCCCCAACCACACAACAGAACATATACAAACGTGCATGTTGGGTCCAATCAGTCATCGGACTGGAATACTCTCGGTTCCATAGCCATCAGGTTGGATTACCCCTGAGCCCACAACATGAGTCTGGCTTGCCTTTCCGACCCACAACTCATGTCTAGATTGCTCCCGAGCCTACATCATACATCTGGCTTGCCTTTCGGCCCACAACTTTTGTTTGAATTGCTCCCATGTTTATTGGCTTCCGCACATAGCAGTATTTCACTTAACCTAACCGCACTATGTCGACATATGCAACAGATAAACATATAACCAACAAACAGGTAATCATGCAAGATCACTACAACATAGCAACATCATATATACCATGATACGTAATAGTATGGGTCGGCATTAGTGCCTTCAACCCACAAGTACAGTGAGGAAACTCACCTCATAGTTTGAAAAGGATAGCAGAAAAGAATGTTGCTCTAAATGCCAATTCTACAGGTCACATATACAGTAAACAGTGATCTAAACTCAAACTACGACTCAAAATAACCAAAATGCCCCTATGTCAAACTTGGTCAAACCCCAGGTCAAAGTTCAAAAGTCAAAAAGTCAAGGGAAGTCAAGTTGACTGAGTCTGCTCTGCATACTCAGTCACTACGCTAAGGGTACCACGAGTTTCAAACCCAATACGCGCAACGTACCTCTTGGTACGCCCAACATACTCCGCATGGGTCAAAATCTTCTCATTAAGCGCTTATTCCTTAAATACCTCTCATCCAAACTCAGATCTAGACCCAAAACATCATTCCGTGTCATAAAGTTTCCACCTTTATGACTTTCCATGGCTAGAAAAAAAGATCCAAAAGCTAAAACCCTAACTTAATAATCCATTAATACATCATAACCCTTGAATGGAAGGAATGGAAGGACCAAGATCACATTTTTAGGGTTCCTAACACCTAAAAACGTCTTAAGGACTACTCTTATGGTTAGAATAAACCATACTCATGAACACCAAACTTATGAGACCAAATATGAACAAAGAGTCAAGGCTAGCAAGATGTAAGCAAATAACTCATCAAGTTTCAGACTTTATACTTTCAAAGGATGCTTCAGGGTCAAATACTTATAGATCCAAGATGCCTTAAGCCTCCAAGATGATTTCACTTCCTTCTTCTTCTTTCAAGAACACCAAAAATGCACTCTCAATATCAAAAAGGCTCACACAAAGGATTAGGGTTTGCTGGGGACGAATTTGAAGATGGAGGCTGATGAGGGAAAAGGTCTTGAGAAGATAATGATGCTTGAATAGGGTTCAAACCCTAAAAATTAGTGGTTGCTCATTTGTTACGTACACCCAACGTACTCACTTGAAGGTTCATTTTCATTAAGCGAGCCATGGGACCGATTTGCAAAAATTAAATACTTAGGGTAAAAAATAAAATTACCTGAACAAAGGGTGTTACAAGTTTTTTTTGGACTATTTTACCCTACCAACATTTTATAAAAATATGATGGTTAGATTTTTATAACCATATTTTTGATAAAATTGATGATTTTTAATCAGTTGGAAATTTTTTTAAAATTAATGATAGTTTTTGTAAATATAAAAAAAAAAAAAACAAAACAAAAAAAGGTAGCCATATACATGATTGATAATTCTAATAGCCATTTTTATGAATAACCTTAGTTTTAGTTATCTCAAGTAATAATTTTAAAAATGTAATGAATTCAAAACGATCATATGTTATTATCCAAATTGTAATTCCCTTTGACACATATTACAAGCTGTTATGCTAAATTGTCTAAGGGCGTGTTTGACACGGAGCTTTTGGAAGCGTTTGGGAGCTTCTAGCTTTTAGCTTTTGATAAAACGCTCTATTTTAAACAAAAAACTTCGTTTGACAATACGAGCGTTTAGCTTTAGTTTTAACAAAACGCTCCGATTCTAAAAGCTACTTTATGTAGCGTTTAACAAAACGCTCATGAGCTTTTGAAATCAATTTCCATAATTACACTTAAAAATATATTTATATATTTATTTATTTTTAATAAATTGTCATTTTATGTAATTTTATATATTTCAAAAGCTTACAGCTACTTTTGCCAAACATTCATATAACAAATAAAAGCTACAGATTCCCGCTACCAACTACCCGCTACCCGCTTCCAGCTAACAACTACTTTTGCCAAACACGCTCTAAAATGACTTCACCTACACAATGTCTGGTTATAAAATTACAAGTAAATTTAACTTATCCACACAAAATCTGTGTCACGAACAACATCGAGCCCCATTAAGACCAAGAACCAAAATGATGTCCAAAAAAGAAAAACAATTACGATGCCCACCCCAACCCACCCCATGTCCCACAAGAAAACTTCCATGTTCTATAATTCTTCCAATTTCATTATAAATTTGATTTTTTCTACACTTCACCTCTTCTTTTTGGTGACATTCTCCTCTTAGTCGTCTATTTTTATTTAATTTTTCACACACGAACTCCCATCCCATTAACCTAAATATAGTTGGTTACTATTGTATGATAATTTTCAAAATCCTATATTAAATCTTTCTTTGTATATATTTTTAAATCAATATTGAATACCTCTTACTCATAACAATTGAGATACCCAAAAAGAAAATTCATAACAACTGACAGAATAAACCGGCCAAAAAGGTTTCATTATCGACTTGGTTATTCATAACTAGGTGTGAAACCCGTATATTACACGGGTTTATTAAAAGAAAATTTTAGTAACCACAAAAACCATGTTCATAAAAAAATAAGTAACGATTGAGTTTGTAACCTTTTGTTAAACCGTATGGACTATTTATGTAATTTGGTCTAAATTAATCTATATTAATAAAATTAATTAATAATGTATTATCTACATTAATTAATATATTAATTGAAAGAGGAATTCAAAAATGGAAAATTATTATGTACATTAATTAATATATTTATAGAATTAATTAATATGGGATGACATTTAATAGATGAGATTTGAATAAAAAAGAAAAAAACTATAAAAATGACAAGTGTATATTAAATAATTCAAAAAAATCTAGAAAATGACAAGTGTCAAAATGAAAGAGAACAAGACATGTGGCAAAATCATATTTATTTATTAGGATAGACTAGGTGTAAGACCCGTGTATTACACGAGTTTATTAAAAATAAAATTTTAATACAAATACATAAATATGGAATATTTTATAATGTAATACTTTATGTTACATAGCATAATGTAATCTTCTGAAAATTTACAAAAGAAACCAAATCATTTGAAATATTTATGAGAATTTATTACCAAATTAATAGGATGATTTTATTTCCTTATAGAACCCATTACAAATTTATGGAATTTTATTTTAAGAAATTGGAAATCCCTAAAAAATGACAAGTGGAAAATAAAATTTTTAATATTCTCACAAAATGACAAGTGTCAAAATGAATGAGAAGATGACATGTGGCAAAAAAACCTTCATTTATTAAAGAGGATATCATCTCATGCAAATATACTTATAATACCAAAATACCAAAGATCAAACATAACTTTAAAAAATAACAATCAATATCCTATAATTGCTAACCATGGGTTTTCATAGTTTGAAAACAATTTATAATGTATCGTTGTTATACTATCCAAGTATCTACAACATATATATTTTCAATGTATAAATTGATTATTCGATCTTATTTCACAATTCTTTATCGATTTTATTATTAAAACTACACGCTCCTTAGTAGATGTTGCAATAATCAATGCAAATTTTAGTATAACATATACCATTTGATATGTTGTATGATTGTATGTTTCAACCATAATATTTGTCAAGTTACTAATTCTCTTCGTTATTAAACATTTTATCTCCGCATACACTCATAATAAAAAGTTGAAGATCTACTCTAAGTGCTCTAAGATCATGTTCTGATAAACACGTTAAGATAAAATCTAGCATTTTTAAATAGTTTATCCATTTCGAATGCTTGAAAAGTCATACTTTGACACAAAGAACCATATAAAACAAAATAATATAGTATGTACTTCATTAAAATGATTGTTGAGCTCCTGGAGGTGCATAATATCTATGATTGTACAAAAAATCATTTTTGCGTGCAAGTTGTAAGTAGTTAACCAATCTTTCTAAAATTAGGCGTACTCAACGACTTCTTTTATGACAAAACTACAAAAATGGTCATTGTGCTTAGCTGAAAATTATCACTTTGGTCCAAAAAGATTTTGACTAGTTTTTCATTATGTTGCGAGTCTGGTTCAATTTGTTTTGAACTTTTTTATAATGACGATTTTTCCCTTATTTTTTTCTTTTTGAGTTTTTTTTAATTAATTTTTTTATTAAAATAAATAAAAAACAAAAGAAAATATATAAACAATTTCTAAAACCATACGCCCATCTCCAAATCATTGTACATAACACTTAAAGCACCAAACATAAATCATTTTGCAGTTCTTACTTCCTCCCCTTTTCGGTTTTAGTTTCTTCATATATGGGTTTTAGTTTCTTCATATATGGGACCACAAACCCTTTTCCCTTCGCCTAAATTAAACAATCTTACAACTATGTTTCCTCTATATCTCTAAAGATCCAAACATTTTAGCTTCAGTTAAATGCTAAAACCATAGTTCATCATGCGATTGGAGGTCACTTTTGAAGTGGGTGTTCAACTATCTATTTTTTTATATGAAATTGAAGAACCGGATCATATAAGAGTAGAAATTTGAAATATACAAACTTTTTTTTGTGGGAAATTAAGATGATATAGGGAATGACGTCGTCGTACCTCCCCCGATGAAGACAAAGACGACAATGTCAACGGGAAGGTAGGGTTTGCTGAAGAAGATTGCGTCAGAGAAGTATAGAAACAAAGGTGGCAGCGAGATAGGGTTTCTGAGGAAGATGGCATCGGAACATCCCTTCTCCGAGTTTTAGATCAAAGCGGCGATGGTTTCGAGTTGATAGGGTTTGCAACAAAATCCTTATAGTCGGTGACGAACAAATATGTCGCCACCTGTCGCCATAAGAAAATCCTAATCAGTCAGTGGCGGTATTTACATATCTGGAGCAAGGGTTTGCACACAATGGGGATCCAACAAGGATTTCTCACTCCTTTCCCAACCCCCATTCTCTCTCTCTCTCTCTCTCTCTCTCTTGTTCTCTCTCTTTTTTTCTCTCTCTCTCTCTCTCTCTCTCTCTCTCTCTCTCTCCCCCCCCCCCCTGTCGTTGTTGAAGCTTGGTCAGATGGACATATATGGAGAAAATGAAGAAGACGAAGGGCGACGACTAAATGGGTAACACCAACACGATGCTCTGGTGTTGGGTGTGGTTTTGGCGGTCAGACGACAGTACTCCGACGAAAATGGTGGTGCTCCGGCTGCCAATGAATATATATATATATATATATATATATATATATAGAGAGAGAGAGAGAGAGAAAGAGAGCTAATATGTTAAAAGTGAGAGGGTGGGTTGGATGGTGTAACACCGAAATTTTCAAAACAAAATTTTCATTTAAAATCGCTTATCTATTTAACACTTTTCATAAAAACCCCATTTGGTTTAAATTACAATACATGACTCTTTTGTTCAATCAGTTAATAAACCAGGATCCTCAAAACAAACGCTTCCTCTGGTGTGTACAATCGAGCCGGTGCCGTCCCGTGATCCTGAGAAAACCTGAAACATATAACACAAAACACTGTAAGCACGAAGCTTAGTGAGTTCCCCAAAATACCACTCTAACACATATTAGCCACTCATGGCTATAACTCTGTTGACCCTCTGGTCAGTGTGTCTCAGTGGGACCTTCCAGTCCCAACTCCCTGGGGACCCTCTGGACCTAACTCTATGGACCCAAAGGTCCTAACTCTGATAACTCTGAATCATGCATATCACATATCACAATAAATCTTCACACATAAATAACATACAAATACTCTGACACATAATTCTAAAAATACCACATATAACACATATTAGTCGTACGAGGCTATAACTTTGTGGGCCCTTCGCCCCTAACTCTGTGGACCCTCTGGTCCTAGCTCTGTGGACCTTTCGGTCCTAACTCTGATATACACACAACATAAATCACATAGGTATAATGCAGTGTCACACATCACATAGATAACATACAATAACTCTGTCATATAACTTTGTTACCACTCTAGGTAAAGTATAGTGAGAAGACTTACCTCAAACGAAGTCGGATGAACTCTCATGCTCAACATCCCGACCTGGCCCCCTCCTATTATTCAAATAACATCCCCGATCAATACTCTCTTATTGTCTTTACTCTAAAGATTGGGTAGAATACCATTCTACCCTTCCCTGAACTCTCTTAAGTCAGTGTTGACCAAAATCCTAAAGTCAACGAAAGTCAACGGTCAAAATTTGACCCGACTCATCGAGCGCACATGGGGGACTCGGCGAGTCCACACGTGTCTACGGAATCCTCCTCCTAGCCTCGCTTCCAACCCCTTGCTCGACGAGTTACACCTGGTATGAATCGCGGGGCAACCCCCGACTCGACTTGTCGAGTCCTCTCATGAACGCGGCGAGTTGCTCCCATGACAACACTCATCTGACCTTCTAAGGTCTGATCCGTTCCTCTAATCCATAGATCTGACTTCCCTATGACCAATAACCATGTAAAGGTCGAATCTTGGTACACATGCAAGGCTCTCTATGCTTATTTTGGTGAAATCCTTTATATCATGACAACCCTAGCTCATAACTCCAAGGGAAAGGCATAAAGCAGAATGGAAGGGACTCTCTGGACCTCTTAAGGTCCAGATCTAGGAATCATTTCACCATGGGACCTCTCATACTCTAGATTCAAGCTAAATAAAGCATGAAGAAACCCTAGATTCATGAAATCTACTAAACAAACGAAGATGGACATGAATCCTTACCTCTCAAAGCAGCTCTGAACGAAATGATGGAAGATTTGAGTCCCACAAGACAGCCCAACTCGAAATCCTTCCTTCCCTTTGCTAAGACACTCCAAAGGATGATGAATTAGCCCTCCTCTTGCACTATAAGCTTCCTTTCTGCTCTCTATGTTTTCTCAGGGTGTAGTGGCCGCAGATGAAGGCCATAAGGACCTTTAAATAGGTCCCAAATTCGAGAAATTAGGGTTTCTCTGCCCAACACCTACTTGGCGAGTCCCTCCCTTGACTTGCCGAGTCCGCTCATTAAACCCGCGTGAGAAACCCGACTTGACTCGGCGAGTTGGATCCTCAACTCGTCGAGTCTCTCCTTTAATCCAAAGATTAAACTACACAATAGTAACCCTGAAAATCCGGTTGTTACATATGGGTTACTGGGAGGTGGGTTGAGGGTTGAATTTTATTTTTATATTTTTATTTTAATCAGAAAAACATTAAAGTAATTAAAAAAATAAAACATCAGGGGCAAAATCGTCTTTATAAAAAATCAAAACAAGTTGGACTAAACTCACAACAAAATGAAAAGTGTCGACCTTTATTGCTAGCCAAAACCTTTTTGGACCAAAGTGACATTTTTCAGCTAACCTATGGATCATTTTTGCAGTTTTGTCCATCTTTTAATCCCAAATAAAATGTGTTTTTGGAGCATATCAGGGGACTTAACGTGGTCCTTAATGGGTACATACAAAGATAAAAAGGACTTATAGATATCTAACTTTAAAGGATCATATGAAACATTTGTAATATAGGTATTTGAAATGATCATAAAATTATATATATTTCAAATATTTTGGAAAAAATAATAGTCTTTTTGAAATATTTTTGTGGATAATGGTCCCAAATAATTACATGATCATATTTTTAAAACGTTTGAGGTGTCAAAGGCATGTGAGTGTTCAAAGTAATCAAAAGACAAAACTTTAAAGTAAACATTACTTACATCTTATTTTACAACTTACAACAATGCATTTGGTCTTCACTAAGTCTTCTCAAACTAAATGCATATCAAATATAATGTTAGACTTGAAAAGTTTAGTGAGTACTCCTAAAACTCGACTTTTAAAGAGTCTTGGATAAAGGAAATACACCAATTCCAAAGCCAACAATCCTAAAATCAACTTTAAAACACCAAACACTTTCATTTGAAACAAAAATTATATAAAAAGTGTTATTATAGACGAAAAATGTGACAAAACATCACTGTATCCCCATCTAATTACGATTTTTTTTCTTGTATCATGAACCTCTATTGAAGCTTGATTTTGACATCCTCATCTAATTACAATTTTTTTTTTCTTGTATCATGAACCTCTATTGAAGCTTGATTTTGTTGAGGACGTTGTCATTCTATTGTAGAAAAGAACATGTGGGTCGTTTCTAGGGCAAGTAATGAAGATGGTTTATAAAACACATTTGGGATGTATTAGTTTACTTGACATTCAGCTAAATGTGTTCACATAGACAACATATATTTCAATGGTGATTGATTTGTACGATGGAATCTTATAAAAGTTTTAAATGACAAAACCTACTCAAATGTTAAATATTAATGGACATATAATCCATTTTAAAGTAAAGCCATTAATTTATGAGAAATTTAAAAGATTTTATGGCAATATCACTTAATAATAGTATAAGATTATTTATTTATTTTTGAAAATAAAAGAAGGATGATGGGTGACCAAGTAGAGGCACACTCCAAGCAATGCGTTCCCGCCTATTTATGTAAAAGCGGTTCCTTGTGAAGAAACGCATACATTACCGTTTCGTTCTCGTTCCGACATCAATCCTCGTTCGCTCTCCCAAAATCTTCAAATCTCGAAGCTTTCTCTCAACAATGGAGAATTTGATGATCCTTCTCCCGCTTATTCTTCTTCTTGCATCGCTTGCTTCGACGACGGCTCTTACTTCAGACAACCCTAGTTTCCCATCAACTCAAGCGAAGAAGATGATCAGGGACTTTAATTTATCCCCAGAACGCGAGATCAACATTGTTGAGGATGATGGTGGTTTACGATTGTCGAGTGTCCAGCAGAATTCGATAGTCGAGAAACGATTTAAATTTCCAAAGTTTACCGATCCAAATGGCGCATCTGTCGCTGATTTAGGTCATCATGCTGGTTACTACCAGATTAAACACTCCCATGCTGCGCGGTATGTTATCGAGATCTGTTTGGGGGTTAGGGCTATACATATAGGGGTATCCCACGCACACCAAGGCTTTGAGTTGGGGATCAAAGTCTTGGTATATAGTCTTCTCTTAGTAGGCAATTACTTATCCCCAAACTTCGTATGGGGCTTATAGTTTGCATTTTCCATGGAAAATCCTATTTGCTTCGTTTAGCCTCGTCCCCCAGAGTTTTGCTATAGTATGTTTATGTGATTGTTAATAAATTTCTTAAAGAACGTTGCCAAACTTAGAATACAAAGAGTCAAAGAGGCATTTTGCTTAAATATTTCTGTCAATATCAATTAAAGTTATTTGGGGAAAGAGAAGCCTTCTGTATGCCAAAGAAGACAGAAGGGGTGCTCCTAACACTGGTAAGGCTTTTGAATTGGCCTTTTAACTGCAAGACGTGATGGCAAATTGCTTGTTATTGTTTAGCTAAATCTGTTGCTATTATCTTTGTCTTTTCTTTCTCATACATGCATAAATTTTTCTTTCATCTGTTTCTACTTTCAAGAATGATGGAAAAGAGTTAGCCCTGTTCTTTTTGGCAATCTAAGAATGATATTTGTGCTTTGTAGGATGTTTTACTTTTTCTTCGAATCACGTGGTAAAAATACAGACCCTGTTGTTATTTGGCTGACTGGAGGTCCAGGATGTAGTGGTGAGCTTGCACTTTTCTATGAAAATGGTCCTTTCAAGATCCAAAATGACTCTTCTCTGGTGTGGAATGAGTATGGATGGGATCAGGTGACAATGCTACCAATTTTGGATTTGTTTATTTGTATTGTTCTTTATTATGACTTATCAATCAATGATAAGTGTTTGTTGACATTCAGGTATCCAACCTATTATATGTTGACCAACCTACTGGAACCGGCTTTAGTTACAGCACTGATGAACGAGACATTCGACACAATGAACAGGGTGTGAGTGATGACCTATACGACTTTTTACAGGTTTGTTAACTTTCTTGCTTTTAACTCTATGTGATTATGCAACAAATTATTTTGTTAATTTTTTGGCATGATTCAGGCCTTCTTTAAAGAGCATCCTGAACTTGTAAATAATGACTTCTTTATAACTGGAGAATCATTTGCTGGTCATTACATTCCTGCTTTTGCTGCTCGAGTCGTCAAAGGAAACAAAGCTAAAGAAGGAATCCATATAAACTTAAAGGTATAGATGTATCTCTTTTTTCTTAACACAAAAATGGGTTTGGTTTTATTTATTTTTGTTAATTGTTATACAGGGATTTGCCATTGGAAATGGACTCACTGATCCACTAGTTCAGTACCCGGCATACACTGATTATGCACTGGAAATGGGATTAATTAAGGAGTCTGATTACAAAGACATCAACAAACATCTTCCATTATGCGAAACAGCAATTGAACTTTGTGGTAATGTCTTGTCTTTTCTGCATCATTCATTTTATTTAAATCTTTTATTTCATAAATTATTTGCTGTTTATTCTCAGGTACTGATGGAACAGAGGCTTGCATGGCTGCATGCGAGGCATGTGACGCCATTTTTACTTCAATCAAATCCATTGCTGGAAATATCAATGTAAAGATTTTTTATTTCATTTTAGTTTGAATATTTGAATATGTTTTTGACTCTGGTGTGATATGTTGTGCAGCATTATGACATAAGAAAGGAGTGTGTGGGGAGTTTATGCTATGACTTTTCAGTGTTGGAGAATTTTCTTGATGAGAAATCTGTGAGGGAGGCTCTTGGAGTTGGAGATCTTGATTTTGTTGCTTGCAGTCCTGTTGTAAACCAGGCCCTGATTGTTGATTGGATGAGGAATCTTGAACCTGGTATCCCTCTTCTCCTTGCAGATGGGATTAGATTGTTGGTATATGCTGGAGAATATGATCTCATCTGCAATTGGCTCGGTTAGTTACTATATCATTTATTGAGAGTCCTATAAACTTCAAATATCAAATCTTTTATTGATTTAATTTGTGTATAAAATAAATAGGTAACTCAAGATGGGTTCATGCAATGGAATGGAGTGGTAAGAAAGAGTTTGGTGCATCTCCTGAACTTCCATTTGAAGTTGATGGGTTTGAAGTTGGTTTATTTAAGACCCACGAGCCACTCACTTTCCTCAAGGTTAGGTACCCTTTGCCAATTATTTTCTTTTAATATATTTTTTTTGACATAATATATTTCATGATTGATGGTTTGTGTTGGTTAATAATGGAAAACAGATTTATGATGCGGGGCATATGGTTCCAATGGATCAACCAAAGGCAGCTTTAAGCATGTTAAAGAGGTGGATGAGGGGATCACTTTCTGAAACTGCATCTCAGACTCATTCTGTTGTTGATTCGGATACAAATAGTTTTATTTAAATAAGCCACATGATTAAACAAAATAATTCATGGGGTGGGTTTACCTTATTAGTTGGACCCTAATAGGTTTTAGAAGCCTTACCCATTAATAATTATATATAAAGGGAGGATTACGACTAATATGAAATAAACAACATAATCATAAAAAGTTAAAAACCTAATCATTCTCTCCCACCAAGTTGAAGACTCCAGCACAAAGAAGACAGAAAAGAAGGTTGAGCAGCTTTGATCAAGTTGACTATCAAGCTGCTGTTTGAATATGGTCATGTGGATACACATAGTGGTAATCAGTTGTGATTGTCATCTCCTACACCAAATGTTTGTACACTTCAAAGGTATAATATAAAAACACACTATGGTTGTGTTTAATTGTCTAATTTGATCCATTTTTGGGTTTGCAAATTTCACAATAATGTTTTCTGTTGCGGTTTCATTTTTGTTAATCGTTTATAGATTTGATTAAATCTGAACATCTTCTCTATCCAATGTAATTGAAGTTTTGTTTTATTGAATCATCACAAACATAATCATTACTAATAACCTTAAATGATTAGTCTACTATGAGATGTGGATCTCTTTCTCCTAGACAACCTTTGCAATCTAATTAGTCTACTAGACTTTGTGGGTGCAACTAGAGACAATATTTAGCTTCGGGGACACTCATGACAATATATTCATTTTGGTAAAAAAAACTACTTATTCAGATTTTTTAAATATATTTTCCTGACAATATCTAAGTTTATAGTAAGATGAATTTTAGTTAATGCCAGTCACATATTTACTAGGTTAAAGAAACCATTTTATGATATTTCCTCACATTTATCCAAACGAGTGATTGAAAGTAAGATGTTGTAATTTACTAATACTTGAAACTATGTTGCTAATTTTTGAATTTAACCTTTTATTTTATCATACATATAGATGGCATATAAACCAAATCATTCATTGCAAACTTCTTAATTGATCATTATAAGAATATATATTAGTTGTAGGATGTCAAGTATATGAATTTATGTTGACTTGGATTTTTGGTAAATGATATTAACGCAAGAAGAATGAAAGGAATAGAGTGATGATGACATGGGATTCAACTTATTTGATCAGAACTTGGCACCTTCTCTTGTACATCAAACTTGTAAAGGTAGTGTTTTTGATGACTGCCTTTGATTTGTAAGAAATAAAGAAGCTACATTAATAATGAATTTGACGATGTTTACCTTATAACATCAGTATCCCCAAATCCCTTGGAGCATTTTACTTTTAAGGTGATGTGATGGATAATCCGATCATTTATATATATACTAATTCTAAACTATATGATGAACAGTATTTTGTTGTGATTGGACCCCTTCCAATTTTTTTTTTCTTTTTTTTAATCGGTGTCTGTAACACCTGTTGTGTTACGTGGTGTTTACTTGCTTCCCCCACCGCCGTTCTGTCCAAGGTGTTACTTCTCGTAGCTTTCCCACCGCTTCATTATCCTCCAAATATCATGGTTTCCCGATTTCAGTTGATAATTTCAATCGGTGAAGTTAATCAATTTTTTTTTGTTCGGGGTTAGCTTCATCGACTGCACACAATCATGTTCCTTCGTCTCCTTCAACTACATCGGTACAGAAAACCCTGCGTCACCGGAAACGCCAAATTCCGTCTTCCTCTTATGTTCTACATCTCCTTTGCCACAACACAACGTTCCCATCGACCACTCTCTCACCGTCATTGCGCTATAATCGGTAGACCTCAAAGCTAACCTCAAGATTAGGGCTTTGTGCTCCTTAATCCTCTATCTAACTCTTTCCATTACGATTGAAAGTAACGATTACCATTTCCTTCCTTTGATGATTTCCGATTTTGATGGTTCCTTACTCATTTGTCACTCTTTTATTCCTCTTCAAGCACTAGACTCTTCTCTTCATTCTCAGGCTACCAAAGCTGCCGGAAGACTCGACATCAAGATGAGGTCGCCATTTACAAATCTAAAGGCGCCCTGATATGTTTACAACATTCATCGATTGAAGGAAGGGGTTTTCATCTTAATTTTGGTTCATCACTTTTGATCGATTATTTAGTAAATACAGGGTACATCCCAAGTTTGGACTGAGAAAATGGGATCAAACGGGCGTCGTGGCGAGCCCCAACTACCAAAACCAGATGGCTTGGCAAGACAAGGTTCATCGTATAACCTAACTTTATATGAAGCTCAACAGCAATTAGGAGATCTTGGAAAACCCTTACGTAGTATGAATCTTGATGAACTTCTGGCTCCAATACTCATCGAGAAAGAAAACGGAGGTGGGTTCCTTCGATTGTTGACTGCTAAAAAAGAAACACGAAGGAAATAGGTGGTAATGGCGTTTCTATAGCATCGTCCTTAATATTTTTTGCTTTGTTGGGTTTCCTCAGTTCAAGTGTCTTTGTGGCCTTCTAAAAATAACATCACTCTACATCATTCATTCATGGTTTTTTCGCTGGACATGAAGGCGAATCAAGGAATTGGAGATGGAAGGCAATCGCATCAGCCCATTCCTCGATTTTACATCTTCCGGTTTTATTTCATGCCCTAATTGTGTCTCTATTAGCAGGTTCATGGAAAACTTCCCACAATCAGACGAGATTTTAGAGTAGGTTCATGGAAAGATTCCCACAATCACTCCATCTTTCAACCCAACACCTACTCAGATTCCTCTAGTAACCACCATAGCCACCATCTATTTCTTCATGTATATTCCCTAATGTCTCTAATCTTAGTTCCCTTCCCCACGATAATCTTCCCAGAGGTTTGGTGGTGGAAGGTGGAGGTGAAATATCCAGTTTTTATGACAAGGAAGAAGCAATTTTGGGTATTGCTTTGATTTTGATTTTGGTTCCCAGTTTTATTGAAAGGTTCCTGATTTTCTTCTTTTTTCCTTCTGATTTTGCATGTAAAAGATCTATGACGATTTATATAAGATCTATAATATTGTTTTTTTTATTTTTTATTTTTTTATTTTATTTTTTCTGTTCATAACATGAAGCTCGGTCCAAATGGGGGGTTTATGGTTGTCTGTGGTGACAACGTTCCATTTGTTGGTTCTACGGAAGCCACTTGAATTACCTCTAAGAGCCATTTTTGTTTTTTTGACAATGAAGCTCTTCATCCAGGTAGTGCCACTAAGATCCTTAAGTTTTCAAGTTCCTATTTATCTTTCTTTACAGTTTACACTGATTTTTTTTTTTTGGTTTTGAAGGATTTACCACAGATCTTGGCTCATTGATTGAAGGTACGGGTTGTTGTAATTAATACAGGTCAATGATGGCACTATAGATCTTGATCTGCCTCTTTATGCTACCACTTCTTTAGTTTCACTAGAAAATTTTGCATATTTTACTCCAGTTTTCTTAATGAGTTTGTGTTATCTCATGATTTCTGTAATGGTTGTCTATGTATAGGTTTTGCTATGTTGAATTTATTAGTTCAGAAATCTCAAGGAAGAGATGATGGTGAAATTATCCAAGTTTAAAGCCTGAACAATCAACTTAAAGGTACATCTTCCACTCAGATCACTTTATCAAGAGATAAAAAAATGGAAGCAAGATCTTTTTGGTCATTCCTTTGCTAATTATCAGCTTTAGAAGGGGTATTGATGTTAAAAGAAACTGATTTATTCTTTTTTGTTAACTTATGTTTCATGTATTGATATATAAGGTCTTTCTTGTGTTAATTGGTTGGTTTTGCAAACATTGTTCTTAAAATTGGTTAGTATTCGGCTGACTAGCAAGGGTATTTATGTTTTTTAGGGTTTGGTAGAATTGTCTTATTCTTATGATGTTTATCTTTGCATTTGCATTTTATGGGATCTCATCACATCCTTAATTAGTTTATGTGGTTGTAGATGTAAGATAATCTGTCTACCTTAATTTTTGTTTCATAATTTTCAATTTTTTTTAATGTAGGAAAAAGTTACTGATGTTAGTGGCTAGATTGATCTATCCATGATACCAAGAAATTACTTAAAAGTGAGTTTTGTTCATTTGTTTTTCTAACAGTTAATTATGCTCCTCTTGTGATTTTTGTTTTTTTTTTTTTGTTTTTTGAACGGTTGGTAATGTAAAAGCTGAGGCCGCTCTCATGAGTTAATGTATTCTATCTTATTTTACAGCACTTGTCAGCTTTAACACCAAAAAAAAAGTGAGATTGTGTTTCTAGGTATTAATTGCTTCCTTTCCTTTGTCATATTAAGCATTTTTAAATCTCACATCTATAAATTTGTGAATAATAAACATTGGCCTAAACTAAATATAGTTGTTTGATTTTCAATTCATGATCCTTCTAGTGGTAGGTCGGCTGAAAAAGATGTAGATCCAGCACAATTCTCAAGAGAATTTATGAGAAAAGCTTCATCTTTAGTTGAGGATGAGGAGGTATCATCATTTTATTATGATATTATTAGTCGTACAAATTATATGCTTCTTTTCTTTTTATGATTTCTTAATATCTAATATACACAACCGTTACTTTCACCTTGTAATTTGCACTGTTTAACCCAATTAATTTGATTCATTTTCATCTTCATTTGATGGAAAATATTATTTCACTTGGAAATGTTGAAGTTAAATCTGAAGGATCAAGACTCAAATTACTTCTCACTTCAGTTTGATGTTCTCTGTTTTGGGCTATTTTATATGCTAAATTGCCAAAATAATGTGGTGATCATATCATGGAATTGTTTGATAAGAACATATGCATAAAATTTTAAATAGAATATAAAAAAGGTAATTTTGCATATCATTATATTGCTACTACCATTTGTTGAAATTTTGGCCCTGGAACAATACACATAAATATAAGTTATAATTTTAGGTAAAAAAAAGTGACAGATTAAGACGTAACTCTCTTCCGCATAGCAAGGAGAGTATGTTGGAAAGGTGTCAAATTTTTGTTACGTACTTATACTTTTACGAAGCTGATGATATTACACCAAGGTAATAAATTATAGATTAATTTTTTTTATCATTATATTGATGATTTACACGGATAAGTCTTTTTTAGAGAGCAGTTAGTGAAGTCTATATCAACAAAAGAGTGTTGAAGTGGAGTTAAGAAGCAATCCAGACCATCGACATGTTTGATCTTATTTGCTCCTATGGTCGTATTATTGCTCTTATGCATCATTTCAATTAGGTTATACAATATTCTTCATTGGAATACTCACATTTATAAGGCATTATCTCCGATTCACATGTATAGATACCTTAAAAACAAACCCAAACCGGATGTTGGAATTTTTTTTAACGGGGCATCTTATTATGCATCACAGGTAAGCGTTTTTTTATATAAATACAACATTGGTCTTATTTTGTATAAATTTTTGATTTTTAATATAAAATTTTCATTTTTTGTTACTTTTATTTCCAGGGTCGGAAGCTATGTTTGCTGATCTTGGACACTTTTCTCAGTTGCCTATCCAGGTTTGTTGATCTTAATTTCTTTTTAAGGGTTAATGTTACAAAATAGCAATGTACTTTTATAAGTTTATTTAGGAAATATCTATTTTTTTCAAATAGCTTTTACATCCTTTACTTTTTATACTTAATACTTGCTGTAATTGTTGGAAGCCAAACAATTATTACAGGGACTTTTTCGATTGTAAAACAATGTTGTTGGGTGATTGTTAAACCTTATTTCAAAATTGGAGATGAACAACTAGAATGTGAAACTAAAGCTGGCCCACCAGAGCTTTTGTGCTGGGAACTTAAATGAAAGCATTGGATGTGCTCAACACATTGGGATTATCTACAAGATATAACATTGCACTTTTATTTGATTTTACTTGACCATTTTCATATGTATGTATTTTTAGAAATACCTGGTATTATATGTAAAGCATTGTAAAGTTTGTTGCTATTTTTTGTTTCTTAATAAATAACTATAAAATACCTTCCAACCCCCCGCGACTCCGACACCCGCAACGCGGGATTCTTCCCTAGTTTTTTCTAATTTGGGAACCAAAACTTTATCTTTTTGATTTTCCAAAAAAGCGACTATTTCTTGATGTTTTGCCAATTTTTACACATGGAAAATAACTTGATAGTCGTATTGAGGAGCCTGAGTTTCTGTCAGGAAGACAAGCTGCTGCCATTTTTAAAGGAAAGCCCATTGGAACTTTTGACATTGTTCACCTACTAGTGATAATCAAATCAAATGGCCCTTCAGAAGTTTTGAATTTTGTAATTTTGTTGATTGTAGACTTATAGTTGTAATAATTTGATAATACATGTCCTGAAGTGGCTAACTTAACTATTAATGTTTGCTGTGACATGACACCTGATCTTGCATAATAATGAGAATCCTTTGTAGTTTATATCTTGAAGTACATTTTCTTTTCTTGACTGGTAGTGGATTGGACAAGTTGTTTCTAATTGTTATTCCTTACCCTTTTTTTGACACGGTTATTTGGAAAAAAATCCAGTAATTTGAATATATGAGCACTGCAAATAAATATCCACTTTCTTTATTTATCAAATGTCCTATTAATATGCTTAGGTCTAACTTGCCGAATCACACACACACATATTGTGAGAATGTGTAACAAAGATCCTAGCCATTAGATTTAAATATTGAATGGTTAGGATTGTTAATGATATGATTGTAGTTAAAAGTGAAAATTTTAGTTAGTTTATAAATTTAATTATCTATAAGGGTAGTATAGACTTTTTATTTTTATTTTGGAAAATTTAATTTTCATGGGATAGAGTCTTACAAATTTCATTATCTGGACTTAACCAAGCTGAATCTCAATTGGAATATGATTTTTAATTAGTTTTATATTTTAACTGAGTTTTTGATTAAGCCTAAAGTATAAAAATTTGGGTTTAGGTCATTTTTGGTTATTTAACTTTTGATTTTGTGCTCATTTGATCACCTAACTTTTTTTAAGTTTTAAAAGTTCATCGAACTTTTGGATTTGTGTTCATTTAGTCACCTAACCTTCAAAATTGTGTTCATTTAGTCACTACATTTTTAAAATAAAGCTATAAAATGAGCATGATTTTAAAAGTTAGGTGACTAAAGGAGCACAAATCCAAAAGTTAGATGACTAAATGAGTATAAATCCAAAAGTTAAGTGACTAAATGAACATAAAACCTAAAGTTCGGTGACATTTTAAAACTTAAAATGAGTTAAGTGACCAAATGAGCACAAAGTGAAAAGTTAAGTAACAAAAAATGACCTAAACCCTAAAAAATTCATATAAAATTCTACGAGAATGAGAAGCATACATATAAATTTTGTGAGAATGGCGAAAAAAAAAACATTCTGAGAGAATGAAAGCATGTACAAGAAAACGCATTCGGGAAGAATGATAAAGCATTGCTAAATTTTTTTTTGATGAATTAAAAACTATACATGATTAAAAAAACATTATGGGTTAATGATAAACATTATATTCTCTTTCTCTGTCTCCATGATCGGATTTAGTAGGCGATATCCTTCTTCCCTCGATGTGTGTGCGTTTATTTATGAATCAACAACAAAGAACAAGATCAAGAATAGCCTCTAAAATCGACAATATAGCCTTTCCCCTTTTGAATTCGGATTTGCAGGTCTCTAATTGTAGCCCCACCGCTTGATCACAGGCATGAGAATTGAGTTTGGACACATGTTAGGAAATTTGTAAGAAAAGTGTAAAAGTATGACTTGTGCTTTAGCCGATACAACCCAAGGAATCGTGAGTGTTCATCCATAAAGATAACGTAATATAAGAATCCATCCGTGGAAGAAATAGGAGCTGGTTCCCATAAATCACAATTTTAAGTCAAGCACATGCAATGATCATTTTAAATCATCATCAAAGAATAAAAGCTTGCTTAGAGACCTGACAAGAAGAACAAATGTCCGGTTTAAGTAAAATAAAAGTAGCTAATAGATAACTCAACTTATTTAAAAAAGAAACAATGTCTAAAGCTACATGTCTTAATCAATGTTGATTCAACCTAAGTTGGATGTTTCATTTATGAACTTTAAAACAAGATGAAAATAATACATTTGGTATTTTATTTTATTTTAAAAAAAATTTAAAGCATGTCTTAGTATATAAATTGTTTGAATCACATATGTATACTTATTTAGTCATCCTATAAGAAAGCAAAACTGATATTGTAAATCCTTAATAAAAATCGAGATAACATATATTGTTAATAAAGACCGAGATAATTGATCTTTTCGTTTTGAAAAGTTGTCTTCAACTTTTCCATGCTTATTTAGTTATCAATACTTTTGTTTTATGTTTTTATTAACTTTTTTAGAATTGGATTTTTTTTTGAACTTGTTAGTGGTTAGAAGTTAAATTTACCAAGTTAGTTAATTCGCATACGCCCGGATTTGAACCGAGACCTCCAATTTAAGAGTTTTCATCTCTACCAAGTAGGCTAGTTCCACATTAAAATAACTTTTTTAGAAATGAAAACGCAATAGACAATGGACAATTTTACTTGAGAAATCGTATGATTTTACATAACAAAACATTTAGTAATGTTTTTCCGTAGACGCTAACAATATATATTGTGAACTTGATTGCGATAAATTAATTCATCCTTTTGAAAACTAGTCCAAAATAGGACATGTTCACCATTTAATTTTGCGTACGTTTCTGAAACCTTAAATTTTTTTTTTTTTTTTTTGGTATTTAATATCTCTTCTTTTTAAAAAATAATACGAAACAAAAATAGTTAAAAGTCAGGATATAATATTAAAACTTCCCTTTTTAACTAAAAAATAAGAAAAGTTTGTTGGGTGACAAAGTGGACTGGAGGCACACTCCAAGCAATGACGTTCCCGCCTATTAAAGCAAGAGCAGTTCCTTGTGAAGAAAAGCAAACGTCGCCGTTTCGTTCCAACAAGCAACAAAGCTTTTCCTTCTTCATCACTCCTTTCAGTTTTCTACTTTTCTTTCATCAACCCCTTTTCCTGCTTTACTATCTATATATAATCCTCGATCGCTCTCCCAGAATCTTCATATCTCGAAGCTTTCTCTCAACTCAACAATGGAGAATTTGATGATCCTTCTCCCGCTTATTCTTCTTCTTGCACCGCCTGCTTCGACGACGACTCTTACTTTGGACAACCCTAGTTTCCCATCAACTCAAGCGAAGAACATGATCAGGGACTTCAATTTGTTCCCAGAACATGAGATCAACATTGTTGAGGGCGATGCTGGTTTACGATCGTCGAGTGTCCAGCAGAAGACCATAGTTGAGAAATCTTTTAAATTTCCAAATTTTACCGATCCGAATGGCGCATCTGTCGCTGATTTAGGTCATCATGCTGGTTACTACCAGATTGAACACTCCCATGCTGCGCGGTATGTTATGAGATCTTAAAGAACTTGATTTTAGTGTTCCTTTTCAATTATAATGAATTTACGTTTACGCTTGATTGATGTTCTTCTGAGAGGTTTAACTGTTTACTGTTGGAAGTATTGCTAATTGAAAATTTCTAATTCTTTTTTCCTTCTGATCGGATCCCAAACTTTGAATCCTGTATTCGGGCACCTAGGTTAATCTTCATTTTAGCCTTTTCATTTTTATGATATAATTAGACCAAATCTTCGGGTTTTCTATGGAAAAATGGCAAAGTGAGTAGAACAAGACGTGATGGCAAATTGCTTGTTATTGTCTGGCTTACTCTGTTGCTATTATATTATGTTTCATCTGTTTCTACTTTCTGAAAGAGTTAGCTCTGTTCTTTTTGGCATCTAAGAATGATATTTGTGCTTTGTAGGATGTTCTACTTTTTCTTCGAATCACGTGGTAAAAAAACAGACCCTGTTGTTATCTGGTTGACTGGAGGTCCAGGTTGTAGCAGTGAGCTTGCACTTTTCTATGAAAATGGCCCGTTCAAGATCCAAAAGAACTCTTCTCTTGTGTGGAATGAGTATGGATGGGATCAGGTGACAATGTTATCATTTTTGAATTTAATTTTGTTGTTTTGCATTGTTCTTACTTATCAAGAAATGTTAACTGTTTGTTTGCATTCAGGCATCCAACCTATTATATGTTGACCAACCAACTGGAACCGGCTTTAGTTACAGCACTGATGAAAGAGACATTCGACACAATGAACAGGGTGTCAGTGATGACCTATATGACTTTTTACAGGTTTGTTCACCTTCGTGCTCTTAATTCTATGTGATTATGCAACAATTAATTTGTTAATTTTTTGGTATGATTCAGGCCTTCTTTAAAGAGCATCCTGAATTTGCAAAGAACGACTTCTTCATCACTGGAGAATCATATGCTGGTCATTACATTCCTGCTTTTGCTGCTCGAGTCCACAAAGGAAACAAAGCTAAAGAAGGAATCCATATAAACTTAAAGGTATCTGTATCTCTCTTTGCTTAATACAAAAAAAAAGGATTTTGTTTGATTTCATCGTTAAAATTTTGGCTTATATTTTATGGTTTTTGTTATGCAGGGGTTTGCCATTGGAAATGGACTCACCGATCCACTAGTTCAATACCAGGCATACACTGATTATGCACTGGACATGGGAATAATTAAGGACTCTGATTACAAACAAATCAACAAAAAACTTCCATTATGTGAAACTGCAATTAAACTTTGTGGTAATGTCTTGTCTGCATCATTCATTCATCTCTTTGGTTTTTGTTTTCATCTTTTATTTCTTAAATAATTTTCTGTTTATTTCTCAGGCACTGATGGAACAGTGGCTTGCATGGCTGCATACATGGCATGCAACACCATTTTTAGTTCAATCAAATCCATTGCTGGAAATATCAATGTAAAGATTTTTTTTTTTCATTTTAGTTTTAATATTTGAATATGTTTGACGCTGTTGTAATATGGTGTGCAGCATTATGACATAAGAAAGGAGTGTGAGGGAAGATTATGTTATGACTTTTCAAACATGGAGAGTTTTCTTGCTAAGAAATCTGTGAAGGAGGCTCTTGGAGTTGGAGATATTGATTTTGTATCTTGTAGTCCTGTTGTATACCAGGCTATGCTTGTAGACTGGATGAGGAATCTTGAAGCTGGCATCCCTCACCTCCTTGAAGATGGAATTAAATTGATGATATATGCTGGAGAATATGATCTCATCTGCAATTGGCTCGGTTAGTTAGTATATCATTTATTGAGAGTCCTATAAACTTCAAATATCAAATCTTTTTATTGATTTAGTTTATGTATAAAATAAATAGGTAATTCAAGATGGGTCCATGCAATGGAATGGAGTGGCAAGAAAGAGTTTGGTGCATCTGCTGAACTTCCTTTTGAAGTTGATGGGTCTGAAGCTGGTTTATTTAAGACCCATGGGCCACTCACTTTCCTCAAGGTACATTTGTTTTTCTGTCGTGAATTGTTATTATTATTATTTTGTTTTTGACATATATTCATGATTGAATGGTCTGTGTTGGTTAATAATGGAAACAGGTTCATGATGCGGGGCATATGGTTCCAATGGATCAACCAAAGGCAGCTTTAAGCATGTTAAAGAGGTGGATGAGGGGATCGCTTTCTGAAACTGCAGCTGAACCTCAATCTGCTGTTTATTCTGAGTAAGTGATGTGAGAGCTGAAGGGAGTTTGATTGTGTGTCTACTGTGTAACCTCTTGTAAATGATAAATGCATGTTGTGATATTTATAACAAGTTGAAGAATAAGAGGGCATAAGTGGCAAGCATCTTGGTTGTGTAAATTGTTTTCTAAATCAATAGGTCTTGTTTGTGTTTTGTTAAGCAATGTTTTATTTTATGTGTGATTCATATTTTGGATGTGTTTGCAAAAACGCCGTGGAGGGGGTAGAGGCATAGGGAAAGGGAAAGGGTTGTGCGTTGTGGAAGGAAGGTATAGTCCGTTGTGCAATGTGTTGCGAATGATGTGCACAATATGAACAAATTGTTGTACGTCAACTATGTATGAGACTATGAAGTCACACTAACAACTGTAAAAAGGGTCTAAAATGAATAATACGTTTATTTGTTATTTATTAAGTTGAAACAGTTTAAATAAAATAGTTATTTATTATTTAGATAAAAAATGGTTATTTAAATAAGCCGCATAATTAATTAAAATAATTCCTGGGTGGGTTTATCTTTATTAAAAAGTTTACAGATGGGGGTGGATGAGAAGGTTGAGACAAATGAATGAACTTGCATAATTTGATGAATTGATGGAATTTCTTATCGGCGTTGTCTTGAAAGATAATGTCAATGACAGATTCATTTGGCTTTTCTTTGGCTTGGATTCGGCATAATACTCTTGGTCTTGTAATTTAGGATGTGGAGGATAATCAGATGCATTGTTAATAAGTTGCTCCAATCAAATTTAATATTTTTGTTTGTGAGATTAATTTGGACTGACTATCTATCCATACAAAGTAATCTTGACTGGTGATGAATAGACATGCACTCAACTTTATTCCCGATTTATGGATTGGAAGTGGAGGCAATATATCACTTATTTATTGTTTGTCGTACTGCTCAAGCGACGTGACTCATGATGTGTAGTTTTGGAATGTTGATACTTGATATGCCTATAACTTCAAATCGCGTGTCTTTTTTACATTTGGCGAACAAGATTACTCAACTGAAGGCACAATCATAAAATGATGGGTTGATGTGGTAATTCTCACAACTTTTTTGGATTCTTTGGATCCTAGAGAATAACATTGTTTTTAGAGGGCCGGTGATGAGAAAATATTTTATGTTTGACTCGCTAGTAGTGCTTTCGTTTCCTTGGAATTCTTTTCGGCGCTATGAGTTTGGCTCAAAATCTCTATATACTTTTTTTTTTTTTTTTTTTTTGATTTTTTCTTTTGGTTTCTTGACTAATTGCTTGCTAGTAATTTAATAATAACTAGTTGTGTTGAAGAAAAAAACTTTCCTAAGAGCTCCAATCCTTTAATATTTTCAGATACCAACACTTCTTTCAATTTATTCAATAATTTTATCCCCCGATTTTCGCTAAAAAACCGAACTAATTTGCAAAGACTCGACGTCATTTAGAACTTCAATTGGGGAAAAGAATATGATAACTATAATAATATGCTACTATTACTAATAATAATATTATTATTACTAACAATAAGTAATACAATTACAATACAAATAACAAAAGTAAATGCAATATGAATAAACAATAGTTTAACAATAAACAAACAAATGATAATGAAAATACCATTAACAACCCCAACATAAAATATTTGTGTCAAGTGGTAATTGTATGACAACCATTTTTTTTATGTAACTAGTACGGACGTCAGTCCGTTTTGACGACTTTATTAATCTTATATTTTCAACATCATTTCTTATTATTCTCTTACATGTGAACCATTTCTATAATTTCACTATTACAGCAGGACCATTATTGTAATTTTGTCTTATGCATGGACCATCTCTGTAATTTTGGTATTACACATGGACCATTTCTATAATTTTGATATTACAAGGACCATTTCAATAATATGCTATTACACATGGACCATTTCCGTAACTTTATCTTACACATGGCTCATTACTATATAATTTCTTATACATGAACCATTTGCTCGTTGGACATTTCAGATCATTTTTGTAAAATTTTCAAAAATATGGACAATTAAATAAACATAGTTTTTACACATGGACAATTTCTATAATTATGCTATTAAAAGGTACCATTTCTATAATTTTGTGAAATACAAGACCATTTATGTATTTTTGTGAAACTCAAGGACCGTTTCTAAAACATTGTGAAAGATATGGACCATTTTATGAAATATAGTGGTATTTAGGTAATATTGTGAAAAAGAAATGATGATTTGAATAAATATAAATTTCAATAGAGGAAAGCTTTGAGACAAACATACAATTATTACAATTACATTATTGTGCCATATGATTCTAAAACGACAAACATACAATTATTCGTAATTATTCCTTTCACATACAACGAAAGGATCGACAACATATATTTCTTCAATGATGGTCTTCAATAATGTCTTCAAACATCAAAACATACAACTATTTGTAATCATTGCGCCATATGATTCTAAAACGACAAACATACAATTATTCAATAATTGTATGTTTGTCGTTTTAGAATCATATGGCGCAATAGTGTAAGTGTAATAATTATATGTTTGACCTTAGCCTGCTGACTAGCTATGTGGAGGTATCCCTCCACGGCTAGCTTCTTAGAGGGACTATTTGGTTTATTTTATTTATTTATTTATTTTTTTTTGGGGGGGGGGGGGGGGGGGTCTCTCTCTTTTAGTTTGCTGATCAAATGTAAGAAGTATACAAAGTGTGTTGCTATATGTACCTTCTCATTCATATAAGTTGTCAAATCATTAGCATACGAGCACTATTTCATTCACAAAAGGATACATGAAACAATTTGGGAAGGGATACATATAGAATTACCTATAAGAATTTAATTTGTCATTCCTCTTGATTGCATCAAAACTTTACATGGTCTGAATTTTTTTTAACAGAATTTGTAGTTTCATTTCAATCATATTTTATTATATTATATTCTAAGTGAACCAAATGCTCGATTGGCATGATTAGAAACAGAAAGATAAAATAATTGGAAATTGAGAAATTTGGAAACAGGAGACAATTAAACATAATACCACTGTTATATTATTCAAAACAAGATTTTTTTTTTTATTTTAATTTAATTCAAAACCCCAATCTATTTACTGTTTTGTTTATATTTGTCATACATACATACATTGTTGTTATGCATACTCTAATGTATTATATTCGTTACGAATATATAATTAAGGGTAAGTCTATAAGATAACATTCAATTTTTAAATATCAACTTCGTTGAAAGAAAAGTCTAAAAGTTTGAAAAACACGATATATAAGAAGAGTCATTCTAATTGGTTAAGTAATCACCGAGTAGATAAACATAGTTTATTGCAACCTTAATTGGGCAGACAACGATTTTATAGAAGTTAAATTAATTTTATATCCACCCAACCATCTTTGCTGTATATTTCTTGAAATCATATTTATTTTTATTTTTAGACAGGTTCCAAATCCACATAGTCTTCAATGAATTTACCTTTTTACCCTTGACCATCTTCTCGTATTAGACGCGGTTTGGTGGAAGATTTACAACATTACGGGGTCCTGATAGGAATTGAGTCAGATGGAGATGGGTCACGGTCAGCAGTTCAAAAACTCAACCATGGTTAAACACGTATAGTTACAAGATCATCGTCAGTGCCCCTTTTTCTCAATTTGCTGGAGCTCCACCAAGCTCTTCTCTCTCCTCCCTCCAGATCCTCCGATCACCACCGTATTCGTGTCGTTTTCCGGTAAGCAATCGTTGTTATCCTCTCTTCGCCCTTCGTCAACGGATTTTCGGCACAAGCGGGATTGCAATTTAGGCATAATTGATCTCTTCTTTGCTTGCAGAATTCTGAATTGTGGCCGGGACGTATTTCGAAAGCGATTTGCTTGTTTAGTTCCTCCGAGCTATGGGACTCTTTGATAATTTGCCTGTTCCTCAAGATAAAGCGGTGAGTTCTAATTAAACCTCACACCACTTTGTTTATCTCTTGTGTATATTTGTCATGTAGTTTAAAGGGCTTTTAGTCTTTCAGAACTTGACGAATTCCATTTAAAATATTACTCCTCTCCTCCATAGATAAGACCTACACTTTGACATTTGGGATCAAGCGAGCTACTTTTCAACTATAAGTGATGTGCATTAACTAATTTAAGGAAAGTCTCGACTAAAATACTAGTTATAGGGAAAGTGGGGTAATGATGGTGTGATACTAGTGGTATATAGGGGACCAAATGTGCGTAAAATGAGATGACTAAATAGGCAAGTGTGTATTAATGAGGAATGGTGGAAGATTTGTTTTGATGTTTATTATCTGGTCTGTTTCCACTGCAGTATTTAAGAGATGATCTTGAGAATGTAGATGAGAGCTGGACTGTGGCACGATTTGATTCGCTACCTCATGTTGTCCATATCTTGACCTCAAAAGATCGAGATGCAGAAGTCCAAACATTGAAAGACCAGAGTGATATTGTTGAGGAAGTTGTGGATGAAGTTGTTCAAACTTATCATGGTGGATTCAACAGAGCAATTCAAAATTATTCACAAATATTGCGGTTATTTAGTGAGTCTACTCAAAGCATCCGCACACTTAAAGTTGATCTGGGCAATGCAAAAAAAGTCATTAGTGCTCGCAACAAACAGTTGCATCAGCTTTGGTATCGATCCATGACATTGAGACACATTATCTCCTTGTTAGATCAAATTGAAAACATAGCTCAGGTTTGTGTGCATCTTCTAACTTTGTTAACTGTTGTATTTGCCTCAAGAAATATTTGGCCATGTGCAAGTTATGGAGGCTGAAGATCTTGAATTGAATTTGTTCATATGTTTCAGGTCCCATCTCGTATTAACAAGCTTATTGATGACAATCAGTATTATGCAGCAGTCCAAGTTCATGTTCAATCATCTAGAATGCTTGAAAGAGAGGGACTTCAAACAGTGAGTCAATTTGAGCATCTATACTATTACTAGGTTGCCTTTTTTAGAAAGAATTAGGTTTACAGTAGAAAATTTACATACTAGTTGGTTTTGACAGGTTGGTGCTCTTCAAGATGTCCGATCTGAGCTGACAAAATTGCGGGGTGTTCTCTTTTATAAAGTGTTGGAATCTTTGCATGCTCATCTTTATAATACTGGTGAATATAGGTAATTATGATGCTTTATCATTTTTGCAATAATTACATGCTTCATTCACTCCATGTCCCATTCCCTATTTTGAACTCAAGAGTAATATGAAAGAGGGATTTTGTAGAACTGATGATCTTTTAGTGCAGCTCAGCTACCCCTAGTATGAATGAGAAGGATGATGCTATTCCAACCACCACAGTTGCTGCATTTTCAATGAATCATTCACAGTCTCTTTCCCGAAGAACCAGATTGCAGAAAGGCGACAGTCATGTTGGAATTGCCAGTTCCGTTGATGGAGGGTAAGATGGAATCTCAATTCTGAAGTGAATTTATATGGAAATAATGATGAGAATTTTATGTATTTCAGTTCCTCATATGATGGCCATGATGATGATGACAATCAAGATAGTGCTGACATGAAGAATACTGCTCGTCTTCCAACATGGCTTACTGAATCCACTCCTGATGAATTTGTTGTATGATATAACCTTGCCTATTAAATTTGAAAAGTTTCTTTTTTTTTTCCTCTTCTACAATTGGGGTTCTATTTAATTGCAGGAAATAATGAGAAAAAGTGAATCTCCTATTCATGTGAAGTATCTGCAGACTATGGTTGAGTGCCTTTGCATGCTTGGCAAAGTTGCAGCTGCTGGTGCTATAATGTGGTATGTAATGCTACTTTTTTTTTTATGTTGTATTTTCAAAGGAAGACACTTATTCTTATTCTTGTTTTTTTTCCCTATATATCTACAGCCAAAGATTAAGACCTACAATTCATGAGATTATTACATCAAAGATCAAAGCACAGGCAGAATATGTAAATTCTTGTAGAGCTGGTGTTGGGCAGGCTGCCCGAACTGCTACAACAGGTCTTCATTATGTAAAAGGGCAGTTGCAGAGCTACCAGTTACCAAAACATAAACATAAAAACGGGTCATTGTTAGCTGGAACATTATTGGCAGTTAGCCCTGTCTCACCTGTGATGGCTCCCATGGGAGCTGCACAGAATGCAGCAAAGGAACTTCTTGATTCTATTCTAGATGCTATTGTTCGGATATTTGGTTAGTATAACTATATAAGTTACTAATCATGTAATCATGATCTGTGATTGTGAGTTGTGACTGAGTGAGTGTTATTATTTTTTATATTTTGCAGACAACCATGTGGTTGTTGGGGAGCTTCTTGAATCAAAATCTTCTCAAAAAGCACCAATGAACACACCGAAATCTATGGTGACTGAGATATCTGGGAACCCTGATTCTGAATCATCTAAGGACACAGGAGGCTACACTATTGGCTTTTCCATGACAGTTCTACAGGCAATTACTAATTAGTGCTACTCTTTTTACTATCTTATATTAATCATATAGTTCATGATTTTTAACTGTATATTTGACAGAGTGAATGCCAACAACTCATTTGTGAGATTCTGCGAGCAACTCCTGAAGCTGCATCTGCTGATGCTGCTGTTCAAACAGCTAGACTTGCAAACAAGGCTCCTTCAAAAGAAAAGGGGTAATCAAATATACTCTATTTTTTTTTTCTGACCTTTTTCCATGCCCACATTTTGTATAGCTCATTTTTCTGTTTGGTTATTTATATTAATACTTTTGTTAACAGGGATAAGACAGAAGATGGCCTTACATTCGCCTTTCGCTTCACTGATGCTTCAGTATCCAGCCAAGGTACATGAAAGACTCTGCTCTTTGACTTTATATTACACAATATTACTACTTATATTTGCAAAGTGTTTAAACTTTTGTGTGGTCTATCTGACTTATGTCAGGTGCTGATTTGATTCGACAAGGGCGAAATAGGAAAGGTCAAAATGTCCAAGAGGGTTATGGTTCATCTTCCCTCCTACCAGAACAAGGCATATATCTAGCAGCATCTGTATACCGACCTGTTCTACAGTTTACAGATAAAATAGCTGCAATGCTGCCTCAAAAGTATTCTCAACTAGGGTAAGTTTGGTATATTTTTTTTTTGTGATGAACCATTAATGTGTCTTATGGTGTATCTTGACCTTTATGTTGCAGGAATGATGGATTGTTGGCATTTGTTGAAAACTTTGTAAAAGATCACTTTTTGCCAACTATGTTTGTAGATTACAGAAAAGGCGTGCAACAAGCAATATCAAGCAAGTTCTTTGAATCCTTACCTTTCAATTAACTGCTATATAAATTCTTCACTTGATTACTAATTTCCAATTGGATTCTTGTATGTAGGTCCCGCTGCATTTCGCCCACGAGCAAATCCTGCTACTGCTTACACCCCTTCAGTTTCCAAGGGTCGGCCTGTCTTACAAGGACTTTTAACCATTGATTTTCTCGCAAAAGAGGCATGATTTTTTTTTTTAAATTGTTTATTTCTTATTTGATTGTGTTTTAATTTGCATAATATTACTATAGGTGCTTGGGTGGGCACAAGCAATGCCAAAATTTTCTGGTGACCTTGTGAAGTATGTGCAAACTTTTCTTGAAAGAACATACGAAAGATGTCGGGCATCATACACTGAGGCATGCCTGTTTCTTTAATTTTTTTGTTCTTTTTTTTAAAAAAAAATAATAATAATTTAATGTATGAGTTATGATATATCAGGCAGTTCTTGAGAAGCAGAGTTATATGCTTATTGGAAGACATGACATTGAAAATTTGATGCGACGTGATCCAGCAAGTGCATTTTTGCCAACTTCACTTGCTCATGCTCATGCCAATGGAGATAACCATATTGCTGATGCTGAATCTGATGGGGTTGAATTGGAAATCAGTGCTCTTCTCATGAAACTAAGGCCAATCAAACAGGTCTGTTTTATTATTCCTTTTAAAATTTTAAAGTTTTTGTTTTACAGAAGATTACAATAAAGATAAGATATCTCTTGTTGCAGGAGTCTTTAATTCGTGATAACAACAAACTTATATTGTTGGCATCCCTTAGTGATTCATTGGAGTACATTGCCGATTCTATAGAAAGGCAAGTTCTTATTTTATGTATCGATATATGAATCACAGTTTTATTTTATTTATTTTAAAGAGAAGATGTGTCATGTAATATACAGGTTTGGAAATGCATCAGCAAAAGCATCTGATGAAGAAGTGGAACAAGAGATGAATGATGTTAAGCCGACACCTGGGCATGGGCATCATAAACGAAATGCTAGTGTAGCTCATAAGGACCTGGCATCATTTGCTGATGATTACAGAAAGCTAGCAATTGATTGCTTGAAGGTTTTACGTGTTGAGATGCAGTTAGAAACAGTTTTCAATATGCAGGCATGTCACATCACATCCTGTAAATTACTATTTTAACCTTGTGAGATGTTTTATCTAACCTACAAATTAATTTTGATGTTAACAGGTAATGGCAACACGGGAATACTTGGAGGACCAAGATGCTGAGGAACCTGATGATTATGTTATATCTTTAATCACCCAGGTGTGTGTTTATATATATATATATATATATATATATATATATATATATATATATATATATATATATATATATATATATATATATATATATATCTTTGTTTTTTCCAAATGTGTTCCAACAAATAAATTAATTTATGTTTTTGGTGGCATAGATAACTCGTAGAGACGAGGTAATTGGTCCTTTCATTGCTCCAACAAAACGAAACTATGTATTTGGTGGAATCTGTGCTGTTGCTTCACATGCATCCATCAAGGTATGTAACAATATAAAGATTTTTTTTTTTTTTTTTTTGGGTTGTAACAGATAAAGATTACATATAATTTTTTTTTATCAGGCTTTGGCGGAGATGAAACGCATCAATCTTTTTGGGGTACAGCAGATATGTAGGAATACAATTGCATTAGAACAGGTTTGTGATTGTGATTATGTATTTTATCAAGAACACTTTAAAAAAAGGTTACTTTTTTGTGATGAATGTAATGATGTAATAATAAATATAGGCTTTGTCTGCGATCCCATCAATTGATAATGAATCAGTGCAAATGAGGTTAGATCATGTGAGAACTTACTACGAACTGCTAAACATGCCAGTGGAGGTAATTAAATGCAATAGTTTATGTACAACTACAATAGTAGTTATATTTGTGAATTAAAAATGAAATGTATATTTTTTGTGTGCAATGTGCAGGCATTACTTGCCTTTGTTACAGAGCATGACACATTATTCACTGCCATAGAGTATGTTCATTTTTATTTGATTTACTTTGAAATATTAAACATATAAGTGTTGCTAATTATTATGATATGAGAGAAGTGATGACAATGTTGTATTGTATCTGTAGGTACTATAATCTTCTAAAGGTGCAGGTACCTGGTAGGGAAGTTCCAGATGATGCCAAAGGTAGGATGGCTGAGATCTTGCCTATTTAATCTTTTAACATCCATGGATGGTGTTCATTATGGTAAAACCTACTTGTGCTACTAGTATTTTGTTTTGTTTGATTGAAATCACAACCCTTCTACGGATCTTTTAAATGCATAAGTTTTCATAGGCATGCACCCCTTTTCCCAAGAGTTAGATATTATTAGTCTTTTGTGTTTCCGATTTCTATATTTTCCCAAATTTTGTATTCTTTTGTGTAGTTTTAGTTGGTATAAGGCCTTTTTTGGTCCTGTTTGTTATTAAGTGGTATGTATTTCCTTGTAAAATAATTGGTCAATTGTCTACAATGTTATTTGGTATGAAATTATTATTATTATTACATTATTGAAATGGTTTGATGGTGGTTAACTTGTCAACATACAGAAATTTCAAAAATATTTAAATAAACCATCATTCAAAATTTCAAAACTTGAATATGAGATATATATAATTTACAAATTATAACCTATTACTCTACTTTCTTTGCTAAGGCATGCCATCTAAAACAACACAATCTTGACCCACCACAATCATACTATCCGCTCACTATTTCCCAATCAGGAATCCATCAAGGTGGTGGCAATTCATTACTTGTCCTCCCACCCCAATGCCTTTAAATGAGCTGGTTTTAGTTCCATGTGTTTTCCAAACCTATTATTAATCATACACAAGATGTACTCTAGTCAAATTATTATGGTCACTTTGATGATAGGGTCAAAATCATGAAAAGTGTCTAATACTTACAAAAGATCTGGGGGAAGCCTGAAAGCACCAATTCGCATCCGCTTCAGTGAATAAATCTGGAAATACAAGTACATATAAACTTTTATTTCTGCTTTCTGGTCTTAATTTAAAAGGAGTGCATTGTTTTGTTACCTATTGGGGATGACAGCATTAAGTTTTACACAGATAAAGAATTGAAACCATACCTGAAGTCCAGCACTTTTCACAAGTTCTCGAACTTCATGATTTCTCCCCTCATGAACCTACAACCAGTTCAATCAAAACACATAAAATCACCAAAATGATGTTATAATCAAATTTCACCTCTCAAAGGTAAGTTAAATTTTTGGTTTTCATGTTAGAATATGGAGTTACCACGATACGAATGCGGGGTCTTGATTTATCAGGCTGTTGTGGTAGCAATTCCACAGCATCTGGGATACATTTGACACCATCAACCATTGTTCCCTCACTAATTGCTAACAAATGTCGTTTGTTCACTGCTCCATCTATTGTTGCAATGTACCTTCACCCATAAAATAACATCAACATTGATTTCTTCATCATAGAAAACAAAGTTTCTTCTAACAATCCTTAGAATTGTGAGAAGTGCCACATTGATTTCTTCATCATATTACAACTAAACTGACTAATAACATATGGTATTGGTATGGAACCTTACTCTTTGGATAAACCAGATGAAGGATGAGAAATTTTCTGTGCAAACTCCCCTACAAAGCATAATCATAAACCAGATGAAGGATGAGAAATTTTGGTTAAAAGCTATGCACCTAAAGTTATATTGCTTTTCACAAAACTTTACAAGTACCATCATTTGTCACAATAATCAAACCAGTTGTGGCAACATCAAGCCTTCCTACAGTAAACAATCGGGGTTTCGGTTGCCCTGGATTTCTTTTATCCTGGATTTAAAAAAAAAAAAAAAAAAAAAAAAAAAAAAAAAAAAAAAAAAAAAAAAAAAACAGTGGTTCAGATTTGTAACATTCAAGCTACAAGGAGCAAAACGAATTTGTAGCACTTACCCAACTCTTCATATAATCGCTAAACAAAGATATGACCGATTTAGTTTGGGTTTCTCCTGATGAACAAATGTATCTGCAAAAGTATTGGCTCAGTGAATTGAATATTTGAAGTAGAAACTAATATTTGAATGGGTTGGGTGGTTGTAATAAACATTAGACACAAAACAAACCCTTTTGGCTTGTTGAGAGCAAGATAGACCTTTGGAGGCAGTTTCTTAGGAAGGCGATTACCATTTACATATATCATATCCTTCTTAGGATCAACTCTAGTCTGCACATTTATTGGAAAACAATATCAACTATAACAAATGATTCTTTGAAGCTATCACTCAATGGCAATTGAAAACATATACCAAGAATATGAATAAGCTAACCTGGGGAGTATTGCATACAGAGCCATTAACAGTCACACGACCCTCGAAGATTAGCTCCTCACAGCTCCTTCTAGATGCAACTAACAACAAAATGTCATAAAAGTTTCTTGAGAACGATGTAATGTAGGAAGTTCATGTCTAGAGGACAGAAGTAATCTATCTGTAGAGATTCAAAAAGGCATGCCATAACTTCCTTTTCAAACAAACATTCATCAGTCTGTTAGTTCAAAGCATCTAAGTTTCTCTTCTCACAAGCATACAGTAACAAAGAATTGTATGTGATGATCGAAACATCGAGTTGGAAGTCAAAATATATTCCCACAATCAGAACCTACTTTTGATCCTAACTGTGGATAAAAGAAGCAAGTGATAAGATGTTCACAAAAGAATATCACCTCCGGCAGCAGCGAGGACTTTACTGAGCCTCTGCGATGAGGTCTCCTTGAAATTCTCGTTGTAAAACCTCCTCGCAGCTTTGGAATACCTCGGCTCCGACGTCAATTCTCTGGTCGACCTCAATCCTCTGCTAGACCTCAATTTCTTCTCCGCCGGTGAATTAACGGCGGATGCGTCCGCCATGACATGGAGGATTCGTACCGAACAAGGATCTCCTCTCCATTGACCAACGAGTTTTTTATCAGTTAATGATGACACGGAGGTGGTGATGAATTCGGAGGAGCGAGAGGAGAGAGAGTATGTAAACAATGTATGATAGCGAAGGTGGTTGCAGGCAATAGAGTAGGGTTTCGAGATGTGGAAGGTGGAGAGTGCTGTTGTTACGGCGGCTACCGCCATGGAAGCAGATGTGAAAGACAGAAAGAGGGTTTATGGAGGTTTTCTGTTCACCGGTTTGGCGTCGGAAGAGATAGATAGGAAGTAGGAACAATTAAGTAACTTAATTATTTAGGTGAATTTCATATGTACCTTGGCTTGTTAAACATAATATTTGCCATTTTTTTTCATTTAATATCATATTTATTTTTCATAAGATTAAAAATATCATATTTATTCAAATTCTATTTTTCTTTTAATTATTTACATTTTATAATATTTTCTTATAGTTGAAAATTATTGTACTAATAAAAAAAATTAAACATATCATATTACCCCAACTTCTTAATACTTAGATAGCTTTGATGAGATGAATCACACATGATAGACGATCGGTTTATCTATATACATTGTTTCAAGAAATGAATTGACATCCAACATTAGAGTGGTAGATCAAATTTACTTTCCCTTTTTTTCAATTGCGTATTTCCCTCTCAAATCTCCTAATACCACCAGTACCAATTAGCTATTAATATAGGTAGGTCATCCAAAAATTGTACTAATCAATTATGAAATATAAATTGTTAATCTCATTGATATCGATCTATTTTGACTTAGTAGTTGATTGGATCAATTTGGTATCTTAAACTTCATCATTATTGTGGGTTTTTAGAAAGTATTGCATTTGATCAATTGCAGTCAACGTTGGGGAAGATGTATTTTTACCACTTCAATGATTTTAGTTTTCATGGATGTTATTTAAATCTATCTTCAAAAAGTCTTATGTGCTAGGAAAATTGGTGAAGCCAGATTAAGAATCACCAATTTTGAATGGATGTGAGAAAGTAACATCTTGAATCGCTACCTTGAGTTCAATGGTTCGATCAACAAGGACGTGGGGAAAAGGTGTAACGCCTAATTTTTCAGGTAAATTTCTTAATTATTAAGTGTTTATTTATATTGCATGGGTACCAAGTACGTTGGGTGTAAATGAGGTACGATAGGCGTACCTCGAAGGAACTTGGGCACGGGGTTAACCCCCTGGTACACTGGGTGTATGTAAGCCAGGGGCAAACCTTAAAATTTAGGGTTTGCATCATATTTAAACACCTTATGTCCCAAGTCTCTCTCATTATCAGCCTCCATTGTCCATATAAGCACTATCTCGAAACCCTAACCCATTTTAGAGAGAATTGATCATTGTGTGTATTTTGGTGTATCTTGAAGAAGAAGAAGCTTAGTAAAGGAGCATTGATCAAGTAGGAGTTTGTAGATCCAAGGCTTATTCATCTTTCTTAGTTTCCTAGAGGTATAAAGGCTTGACCTTGGTTATTATATACGTAGATCTAGAACTAGTTGGGATTTTAGCATACTTTGGTCCCATGACTGAGTTCTTGCGAGTAAATGCTACTTCAGAAGTTATAAGGTGTTCCTTTTGATGTTTTGAGGTTCCTAGTCCATAAAATTTACATCTTGATGGTTGTCGATCAACCATGCATGAGTTATGATCATTTGATGAAAGTAGAATGTTAAATCTAGGGTTTGAGTCTCTTTGAGCCATGCAAAGGCATCAAGTTGGTGACTTTATCGGTTAATGTGACAACTCGAAATTTTCATTCGGTCAAACCCTAGCAGTCAATCACTTCATATTATAAGTCAAGTTCACTTATACTTGTTTTTGGGAAAAATAAGTTCATTTGATTATTTTAATATTATTTTTAAACGAACGGGTGAAAGAAAGTTCCGTCTCGGGTTTTGATTTTTAGAAACCGCAAACACCTCACTTCTTAGAAATTCCCGACCAAACTTTTATGTTTGGGTTGAAAAATCACCCAAAAACCATGAACTCATACCTATGTATGAGTTTACTCCCCAAAGTCTAGCCATTTGTGTTTACTCCCCAAATACCCAAAAGAGTAAACTCCAAATTATCCTTTCAAGTATCATCCTAGATTTGATTCCAAATCTTCAAAGTTGTAAGTGTTCTAACCATTTCAAGTTAGTAAAACACTTAATCTAGTGTTTGTGCATCTATTCATCCATTCATTTATGTATTTTGTCTAGATTTCCAAAACACCAAGAACACACACTAAGTGTTCTTGGCCTTTTAGCTCAAATCAAGCCTCCTAATAGTAAGTACTTTCATCCTTGAGTGTTATTAAGCTAGTATTATATTTAAATATCAAGAAATTATGCCAAGAACACAAAGTTAGAGGTGTTCACGGTCCAAGAATGTTCTTGGGCCGTAAACACCATAAATGGCACCAAAGTGTGCCTAAGTCCCTTGTTTAGCCCTAGTTTGATGTGTAAGACTTACCTTGACATGTTTAAACCTTCCATTGATGTGTTTAAGCCTTGAAAAACACCAAATACCATCATTTATAGGTGTTTACGGTTTGGGGATCTCCCAAAACCGTAAACACCCTAAAGTGTGTTTAAATGGGTCATTCTCCTTCCTTAGGCCTAAAAACTAACTTAGACAATTACCTAGTTGTGTTAAGGACTTGAAAACATGGCAATGCCCTTTTCCATAAGGGTTTACGGTAGTAAACCCAAAGGGACATGACCATGAGGCCGTAAACTCCTCTAAGGAGTGTTTTTGTTGCCCTAGTCCCTTCCAAAGGCCAAACCACCTAGTAGAAATGCTTCAAAAGGCTTGTTAAACCACAAAGCAACACATGGTCAATAGGACTAGAGTTTACGACCGTAAACTCTAGAGTTTACTGCCGTAAACTCCTTGGGTTATGACCATCAAAACCGTAAACTCCAAGGGAGTTTACCCTTGAACTCCAAACACCCTAGCTTTACCCTACCAACACTTGGATGCAATCCTTGTGATCTTTAACACTTGAAACAAAGTGTTTTCATGTTCTAGAGTGTCCCAACTTATTTTATTAGTTATAATTTGGCTAGTTATATATATATATATATATATATATATATATATATATATATATATATATATATATATATGTTCATTATATGATAATTAGGCTCGTGCGTGTGTACAAGTCTTCATTTGTCACCTAGCACCGTACCCGACACTTCAATCCAATCCACTCACCACAAGTGAGTTCATACCCCTTAATCAATGATTTAAATGTTTTTAAATGTTTTATGGGGAGGGGGATACAAGTAGAATCATTCTAGTTATTATATCAATCACATTTGATTAATAAGCAGCATTTAAATGATTTGCTACCCATTAGCCGTCTTACCAAATAGTTTTCTTCACATGCTATTCATAAACGTTTTATATGTTTAAAACTCCTTATTTTACTCTGTATGTTCCATTTCAAACTCATTCACAATTGTGTTTCAAATAAATGTTTATTTATACTTAAGTTGTTTTATCAAACCCATGCCTTCAAACCGTTTTATAGATTGACATCAAGTCGATCTTTTCTTAGATAATAATTATGTTCAAAGGTTTTATAAAACTTATTTTATGCCTTTATATTATCAATTGCATACCTCTATATGTATAGTTATATAAGAAATGTTTAAAAGACTTAGGAAGGCTATCCACCCTATTTCCTTTTCGCGCTTGAGATATGGTCTGGTGGGACATCGGGTATCCGTCCGAAAGTTGTTTAAATATTAGTTATATATCATATGTACATATATAGTCATAAAGGTCCTTCCAGTTCATCCAATGCCCTTGGGTAGCAAGGGTATACATCCATGTCCATACGTACCAGTTAGATTACTAGTAAGCTACCATATGGGTAGTTTAGGAAGATACTAGAACTATTACTAGAACGTGATATCATATAATGAGTCAGATCATTCATGAGTCAATACTTGCTAGATAGAGAGAACATACATTACAGCTAGAACATTACAGTACATTACTATTCTTGCTAGATAGAGAGAACATACATTACAGCTAGAACATTACAGTACATTACTATTCATGCTAGATAGAGAGAGAACACACATTACAGCTAGCACATGTAGAACATTTCAGTACATTACATATACATGAATACGTTGACATAATTGTGATCCACTGTATCGGAGCATGCCTTCAATGTCATGGCCCGAGTTGTAGCCAGAGTCTCTTGGAGGGAGAGCGTGAGTTTGCGTATAGATCTATATTGGATTGACTATCCTACACCTTGCTGCTAGCTACAGCTGGACCTGCAGGTCTGCAGGTGCCAAACGTCATACCTTTTTACGACCTACATTTGTCGTTGTTACCCAGTCGATAGTATGGTACAATTAATCACATGATGCCTTAATATAAATCTGGTTTAAGGTAGTTAGTACAGCAGTAGTTCCTATAGCACTACACTACAGTACTACATTAATTTGCCCTTTACATATATTTAGTGATCTTTTCGCTTAAACATTAAATGTACAAACTATATTTTGTTAATGATAGTTACACTTGGAAAAATTACACACTTTTACAAGAAATGAACATTTAGAACAGTCGGGTCTTGGTAGAAGGCTACATTCAGAGCAGTTAGGTCTTGGTAGAAGGCTACATTTAGAACAGTTAGGTCTTGGTAGAAGACACCGTTATATAATAGTAGGAATCATAGGGATTTCTAGGGTTTTTCAAACGTTTACAGTTGTTTTACAAAACATTTTTATACTTACAGTTCATATACATTTTCAATACTTACAATTCGTATACATACAAATACTTACATACAAATTAAGGCACTAAAATACTTATGATCTCACCAGCTTTAAAGTTGATACTCGCTTTCAAAATACTTGTATCCTCAGGTCATCAATAGACAGGTACCGATGCAAGGTTTAGAGAAGATGGAGCTCGTTCAAGACTCATCTTTCATTTTGATTATACTTTAGTGTCTATCATAATTTGTCAGAACACTTGTATTAAAATTATATTATTAATGAAATGGATGATGTTGTTGCTTGTTTACTACTTTTCATTGTTGTGATACTATACATGACATCCTCTGCCCCAGAACGTTTCTGCCGTTCTTGGTTTTAGGGTGTGACAGATTGGTATCAGAGCATTGTTTATAGTGAATTAAGTATATCAACCCATAAAAGATATACTAACTATAAGTATAAAGGGATTGAAAATACTATAACCAAGAGTTTATACTTTAAATAATAAAATATTTAAGTAAGTATATGTGTTTGCATTCATACTAAAATCAGTGTCACTAGGACATTACAAAAGAATTACAGTTGTTGGGCAACACAGGTGGACTTAGAGACATATGGTCAAAACTTGGAAGATATAGCCTGATCAACTATATTATCCAAGGGTTGACTAGCATGTGCCTAAGTTTAGTTGTGTGGTTGCAACAAGTCTAAAATCTTACCAACCCTACCACAATGAGAACAGTAGAACATAACATTAAACTTAAAATACTATAGGAGTATTTGGTGTTACTATAAGTACTTTATACTTGAGAACTAAAACGGGATCTTCATTACTAAGTTGATAGTTGCTAAGTGGATACACCAAGGCTATATGTAATTAGGATATTATAGACTTAGAATCTATGAAAATTTTACTTTACCCCTATTATGTGTGAATATGGAGTTAAAGTCACTTATTCGAAGGCCTATCCTGTTTCGATTACATATAACTGGTATGCACTTCATAAATAGCGATGTAACTGATGAAGATTTTCTAAATAATTATCTAGATAGTTCGTCTAAAAATTATTTTCCTACCCCAATTCTCGCATAGATAACATGGTTGGACTCCATCCCCACGGCAACCAGTATCTTCCGAACGAAGTCATTGCTGGTTGATTTGGAGAAGAACTAGAGAATGATCATCCTATCCCCATGAATGATCACCATGATGAAGACCTTTCAGACGATGCTAACTCCAAACCCGAGGTTGAGAACCTACCTCAAGCAGCTCCCTTTCCAATTCCTAACCCTCGTCCGACTTTTCATGGCCCAACGCCTGAGTGGGTGGAATGCTTAGAAACATGGAGCCAAGGACAAAACCAGCCCATGCTATTTAATGGAGACTGAAGCTTTTATGACCTGAGCAATAGGGGCTCAGCAGACAGAATCTTGCCAATCTTGGTCCGCAGAGTGGCTCGAAATGAGATTCAAGGCAGGACTGCCCTACATCAAATCACCGAAGTTGTCGCCGATGCGAGAATGCATACCCTCCACACCATTCGTCTAGAAGATGCTCGCGAGAGATCAAAGAGAAACCATGAAACCCTGTTGCAAGCACTGGCTGAATCACGAGCCGAAGTCATAGAGCTCCGAGTACGCCAGAAGGTGTACGAAAGACACCTACTTGATGTGAAACGTCAACTGGCTGAACTGAGAGTTCACTAGAGGGATGACCGTCGCCAGTAGTAGATGCTTTTCTTCCTCTTCCTTGTTTGAAGGAATCGTTTTTTTCTGTCTTTGCCCGATGTGGCATTTTCTATGAAGCTATCTTGTACTGTAAGTACTTTTGGTTAGGTCTTTATGCTGTCAAGAACTATCTTCTCTAGATATGATGTAAGACCTTTTGCAAGGTCATTTTCCTGAATATTACGTCATTAATATCAAAGATAGCGACAGTCGGCTAACTCCTGTGTCGTTCTTTATTCAAGTACTCTTATCATACTTTCATTAGAGTTTATCTGAAACATGCCTTAGTCAAGTCATTGGACTATAGCAAGTTAGCTCCGGAGACATTTCCAAGTCTCTTTCAGTAGTTGGATCATGTTATTCGCCAACCCACGATACCTCGGCTTGAACGATAAACGTCTTGTGACCAGTGTTCGAACTTACTTCCACTCATCACTAGGACTGCATCATAGGTATGTAGGTCAACCCTTCATAAACACACTTCCACTCAGTACTAGGACTGCATCATAGGGATGTAGGTCAAACCTTCGCGAACATACTTCCATTCCGTGCTAGGACTGCATCATAGGGATGTAGGTCAAACTTTCGAGAACATAGTCTTACTCTTTACTTGAACAATCGAAGTACACCTAGGGTCAACCAGAACCGCTCACAAAATCCTTATCTTTCGTGTTACATAATCATGTCGTCATTCGGAAACAATCAGCCGAGCAACGAAACCTCTACCTTTCCTATGGACGCCTCTACCTTCCAAACCGCAGTTACAACTGTCGTGATGGCTGTCGTAACCGTTGTCCTTGCGCATCGTAGTGCTATCAGCACAATCAATGCTGATGATGGGGTTGAAGATTCCGATCGTAGTATCCATCCAGGAAGTCGTCAAACGGTGACAGTCACAGTCTCGCTAAGCCGAAAAGCAGAGAACAAGAAATGAAAGCGTCAAGCCCAGAAAGAACGCAAGAAATCCCAAAGGCTAGCCATGTAACAGTAACAAGTGGAAACCCCTGCCATCCCTGTACTGAGCAGGCCATACGAGGGAAAACTCCCGAAGTGTGATAAGTGTAGTTTCCATCATCATGGGGCTTGCCATGAGATGCAATGTTGCAATTGCCTAAACATAGGGCACCATGCTCGTTGCTGTGGAGCACCGGCACGACCCATCACTCAAGTCATTGACATCAGTGTCAACCAGGCTTACGATGGTGGTGTTAAAACTAGACCCTATGAAAGGAAAATTTCAAGGTGGAGTAATGAGGAAGGCACTCGTGTCCACATAACATTGGCTAGACACCTCACATCCACCACCAATGTTGGTGATGTCCAGATATGTCACCAATGCGGTGAAATTGGACATCTCAAGAAGGATTGCCCGATAGCAAAAAACTCAGGTGTTGATGGAAAGATTTTCCGGATCACAGCTGCAGGAGAAACTACGTCGGACCCTCGTTAATGTAATTCAAGCGTGTTGTTGTAACAGACTTATAAACTATCCAGAACTAGTGCAACTAGAGTCTTACCTTTTTGCGAGATCCTGTCGGTATAAGGATGCTCTTGCATGCGAATTTATGTGTGTGTGTGTATATATATATATATATATATATATATATATATATATATATATATATATATATATATATATATATAGGGTTAGGTTCATGTGAGACCACTATATTTTGTGAGACAAGGAGACGCAATCCTAGCCACTCATTTTGTAGATAAAAAAAAACATTTTTAAAATGCAAAATAATTGAGAATTTTCGAATTTTTTTAAAATATTATTTTCGTCACTTTTTTATCCAAAAATATTTAAAAAAATTATTGTTTTTATGAAATATCTGTGAAATATTATAGTAGAATATTAGAATATTAAAATATTTTACATATCTGACAAATCTACTAGAATATTAGAATATTCTAACATTCTAAAAATCACATTCGAATAGTTACAATGTAATATTCTATTAGAATATTTCACGTATTTTTCAAAAAAAAAACGGTAATTTTATTTTATTTTTTTAGGTAAAGAAAATGACGAAAACAATAATTAAAAAAAGAATTTTCGGATTTTTCCTTTTATTTTGCATTTTAAAATTATTTTTAGATTGCGTTTCACGATCTCACAAAATTAACATGATCTCAAATAAATCTAAACCTATATAGCGGGGCTCGTATGCAATCTGGGCGGGGGCCGTTATGCCGTAGGTAGGGCCTGTATGCAGTTTGGACGGGGCCCATTTATGTGTATGGTATGTGGTATTTTGAAGGAACTCACTAAAATATGTAATTACAATTATGTTTATGTTTCTAGGTACTTTCGGTTCGAAAGGGAAGGAACCGGTTTGAACGCAGGGCATCCACCCATGTTTTTCCGTACATTTATGATTTTAAGAATTGTACTCCAATAATTATTTTGCTATGACATACTTTTGAATGGTTGATATGTGATTTGATGGTATTTGGATTGAATTAAAAATAAAACTTTTACTTAGATGGTGTTTGGGATTGCTTTAAAAACAACTTTTTGACTTTTTACTTTTCTAAAAAATCAAAAAATTGAAAAGTTGGTTGGAAAATAAAAAATATCTTTTTAAAACAACTTTTGGTTAAAAGGGAAAAGAAGATAATTCAAAAAGTCATAAAATCTTACTTTTGGAAGTTTTGCCTTTTTGAAAAGCAACTTTTGCCTTTTTTACATCTAAACACATTTTAAACATTTACTTTTGGAAAAAAAAGACTTTTACAAAAATTTCTTTTTTAAAAAGGACTTTAAGGCTAGAAAAGATATCACAAACACCCCCTTAGATTTTTGGATGTTACACAAGGTGACCAATGGAGTTTGGACGGTGACTTTTAATGGCGGAGGGTGATGTTGCCGGAGTTGGTGGACGTTGGTAAACCGAACGACAACCTTTTCTTCTCCCAGGGTTGATGCTTTTGGGACACTTTGGGTCAGTGTGATTTATCTTATTCAAAGCTTTACAAATACTAAGGCTTAAGGGAGTGGCCTCGCCACAACCCTCGCCAAGCCTATGTGGCAACTCGCTACTACACCTTATCTGGGTGCTATGCTCATGTGCTAATTCAGGTTCGCTATCACCTTGACGAGAAGAAAGAGAGCTGGAAGATAAAGAAAGGTGGTCCCATGTGACCTTTTAGTTTATTCCAGCTTTAAATGTTTGTACTTCCAGTTTAGCAAGTTGTACCCTATTTTAAAGTTTATATTATTTAAATATTTAAAATAATCATTTAATTGATTAAAGAAAAAATTTTACCTTTTAAACACATCACCACTCCATATCACCATATTATGCTTAGGTGTAAAAAAAATATGACGTGACAGTGTTTTAACACATGCTACCAAATGATATCACTCCCTTCAACCTAAGAAGCAAGACTAATGCACTTAATACTTTTTAATAACTAAATGATTTTGAATTATAAAAAAAGATTATAAAATGTTTAAAAACATTGAACCATAAAATTAGTGCAAGTATGATATTTTGAAAGCTTATAAATGATAAATATGATATTTACATATTAAGGTGGCAAAATAAAATATTTTGATGTTTAATAAGGGTATATACGAAATTCATCCAAATATTTATATATCTCAAAAAAATTTATGTACCATATTATACAATAAAATAGAGTTTCTATTAACTTTTACTTAATAAAAAACTTTTACTAAATACTATTTCTAACGGTTAGATTTTTTAAAATTAATTAATTTACAGTTTATCTATCTTATGTTTTATTAAGTCCTCTTATATAATTTATCATTTGTATTAGGGTTATAAATGACGTGAACAAACATGAACAAGGGCGTGTTAATGTTCATTTATTTAAGTTATTCGAATGAATACGAACGGATAAACGAACAAGTTTCTTGTTCATGTTCGTTCGTACCTTGTTTATACTTGTTGGTTTATGTTCCTGAACATGCTAAACGAACATAAATGAACAAAGATAAACAAACGCAATTAAACATATGTAAACATAAACGAACATATAACATAGTAATATAATAAAAAAACATTTATATATATATATATATATATATATATATATTAATATAAATAAACTTAAACGAACGTAAATGACCAATATAAACGAACGTTCATGAATATAAATGAATGAACGAGACAGTTGTTCATGTTCTTTCGTTTAACTAAGTGAACAACAATTTATGTTCATGTTCGTTTATTTACTAAATAAATGAACTTCCTTCCGAACGTTTCCCCGAACGTCCGGTTCGTTTACAATCCTAGTTTGATTAACATATGTTATATTTTCGGGTATTTCTCGGGATAGTTTTTCGAAAAAGTTTGTCGGGTATTTGTTGGTATTTATCATTTTACTAACATGTCATATTTTTTTATAGACATTTAATGCTAAAAGATAACTTCATCGATTATTATTTTCTAAACCATATAAAATAATAAAATTCTCACGTATATATTTATAGAAATACGAAAACGACAAAAAAAAATTATTTAACCATAATGTTTTATGATATTTGATATATTTTAGTTTTGAGAGTTTAACAATTTTTAAAATTTTATAACCTTTTTATAAACTATACTCATTTTTATTTTATTAAATTAATTGGTTAACTAATAATAAATCTAATATCTAAATGTATTTACTATCTAAAAAATGTAATTAAATGTAAAGATAAAAATGTAACAAACTCTAAAAGAAAAATAAAAGGTTAAAAAACAAAAATGTAACATCCATTAATTTTACGCCAAATTTAAACTTTTTCAATTATAAATAAAACCCAATAGTATTGTTTACAAAAAATATTTTCAAATCATTATTCAATCAGAGTGTCCCAAAAGCCAGATAATAAGGATGAGGAGCGGCATGGTCACGCCTTCGCCTTGCCATGATCTCCTGAAGTACCTGAAACAATAAACTGAAAATTGTAGGCCCGAGGGCTTAGTGAGCTACCCCTAAATACCAATAACACACTGATAATACCATATTAGTAATAATCAATCAATCAATCAACATGCATACTAGGCCATCGGCCTGATTGGACCGCCCTACAGGGCCTACAGTCTAACTGAATCTATAACGAGCCTTCGGCATGACTGGACCGCCACGTGGACCTACAGTCTCCCCAGACCGCTCATAGGGTATGTTGGCCTTCAGCACAAAACAGGACCGCCTCAACCCAACCAACAAGCAAATAATCATGTGCGCATAACTAACATATACTGACATACGCAGACATCAAATATATCTACCTTATGGATCATCAATCATAACAATCTCTCATAACTAGAGCACAGGCCCAGCAAGCCACTAACATACCAATCCCTAAGGATCATAAAACATAACATACTGTCTATCCTGATTCCGATCTATCAGATCATAATCGTATATATCATATCATAACCATAACAACTAAAGGGCCGACCTTGGTGCCTTAGACCCTTTTGATATAGTGAGGATAACTCACCTTGCAGATGTCGACTCGGTAGATAAACTCCAACTCTCGGATCACTTGCCAAAGACTCCACCACCTATTACCATAATACGAATATACCCATAAGTCCTTAACCTTACATGGTACTCCATAAACCAACTAGTTAACCCTTGGTCAAAGTCAAAGTCCTCAGTCAAGGTCAACAGTCCATGTTGACCCTAACTCGCCGAGTACCCTCGGCTACTCGCCGAGTTCCTTGAAGTACTTGCCCACTCGCCGAGTCACCGGGGCGACTCGTCGAGTTCCTTCGGTCTACGATCGAAACTCTACGGCCGATCGTCGAGTTTCCTTCATGCAACTCAACGGATACACACGCATACATAATTTGGGGAAATCTCATCTGACTCGTCGAGTTGTTCATACAACTCGTTGAGTCTATGGCAATCTTCAACAGACTCGTCGAGTTGTTCTTCCAACTCGTCGAGTTCATACCTATCTTTATATGACTCGCCGAGTCCCTTCAGTCCTTTTTGCCATGCAGACTCATTTGAGCCATGCAGCGGCTCCAAACTACAGATCCGAGCTTCTAAGGCATGCTTTTCACGTAAAGTTGCAAACTTTACGTGCATGCATAGCTATAAAGGCTCTAATTGTCCAATCCAAGCCCATAATGGGGTTTCATACCCAAGGAAGACTTCATACAAGGCTAAACTCGGAGCTTTATGACTCTAGAACCCAAGAGGGGTCCAGATCTGAAGTTACAACTTCAGATCTAGCTCATATCCCATAATATCATCTCATCCAAACCATAAAAACCCTAGATCTCCACCAAATGAGGTCTAGAAGGAAAAAGAGGTAGAGGTAGCAACTTGATACCTCTAGGAGATGCTAACTGAGGTAGATTCTAATTCCCACACTTTCCTTGCTCCAATTCCCTTGCCTTCCAAGTTCCTTTTCTCCAAGGATCTTCCTCCCAAGCTTTAGACACACACAATAAAACACCACACGAATTAGGTTTTCTTAAGAGCTCTCAAAGACTGTAAAGAGGCCAAAGGAGGCTTAAGCCTCCTTAAATAGGGTGCAAAACCCCGGGATTTAGGGTTTCCTCTGCCAGCTCCTACTCGTCGAGTCCCTTCATGGACTCGGCGAGTAGGTCACTAAACACGCGATCCCACTTCGCTGCTACTCGACGAGCAGGGCAACCAACTCGTCGAGTAGGACTTAAAACCAAAGAAATTCTTATTTAAATCAATACCTGAGAATCGGGGCGTTACAAAAAACCCTACAAATAGCAAAAGAGTTCTAGAAAAAACTAGGGCAAATGTCATATTAGCCCAACAAACTTTTGGCGTTTGTTTTAAAAGGTCACTAAACTATTTTTTTTGCACATTAAAGTAATAAACTCTCATTTCCATGTTTTAAAATACCATTTTGTTACCTGCAACCAGATTCAAAGGTAATATACATGTCCGACTTGTTGGATTAGTGTCTAAGTCTATAACTATTTTGGTATGTACTTGACCCAATGGTGCATGGTCCTTTTGGGTTGCCTTCACCAAAGCAACTTGATAGGATGAATTATGGAGAGAGAGAAGATTAATTATGATTTATTAATATATTATGAGAATGATATATTAATGGAGAAATCATATTGTTTAATTAATATTAGTCAAGAATTAATTGATAATTAATTTTGTGACTAAAAGAGATTAATTAAACTTAAGGGACTAGAACTGTAATTATAAGATAATTGAATTTGGGCTATGGATCACCTTGGAATAATAGGTTGGACGAATTCTATGGGGAAACCCATTAGAAATCGTCCAAGGGATATTCTAAAAGGCTCCATGGGCTGCTTAGGGCTTAAGCAGTCAAATTAGGGTTTACTAGTTGAAAACCCTAATAGCCTACATGTATATATAGTACCCTTAAGCCCCAAAAACGTGGCTAAGAGTTCCACTAGGGTTTCCGCATGTTTTGGGCAGCCTCCTCTCTCCTTATTCTTCATCCTCTTGCTCTTAGTGTTTGTGAACCATTAGAGGAGTGACACTTGTGACTCTAAGCTTTTTGAAGTCATTACAAGGAGGATTTGAGATTGTTATTGCTACATAACAATCAAGGTAAGATCCAAAAGCCCTTTCACATGTTAATATGATTAATTGTATGCTAGAACTAGGGTTTAAAGTCTTGGATGAATTGCATGCACAATAGAGAAACCTAGATCCAAGCATTAGGGTTGCATGAGCACATAGGATGTTCTTATGGCTAAAACCCATTACGATTCTCACCTCTAACTCATTTCTCCTTGCCACTAAACCTCGCACCAGTCTCGCTCACTCAAAAACCCTAGGAAATTAATCGTATGTGCGAAGAAATCCGATGTATCTTCTGCCGGAGAAGGTGAAACCGAGAATCGATTTCGGTTCAATTTCGACTTCGAGAAGGTTTCTGATATGAAATCGTTGATTCCAGTTGTGAATAATCCATCATCTTCGGGTTCTTTGTTTGGTAAACTTAAGGATCCGAATACAGTGTTTGTTGTCGGAGCTACTGGATAGGCCGAAATTAGCATTGCTCAGATTCTGCTCCGGAGCCACCATCTGATGAAGATGAAAACCCCAAACTATCAAAATCGAAAAAATGTAGAAGTAATCGAATCTGATGTTGAACAGCACCTAGAGCATTCGTCGATTAACCCCAAGTCCCAGCTTATCACCATTCTTCTCATTACCCACCACCAACACCCCCAAATTACGCCCAAATCAAACTCCATTTCGTTTCATAGCATCCACATTTTGGTTCATATCCATATTTTGGTTCGTACTGTATATGGATTTTGTTTGAATGCAGATCGGTGAAAAGTTTTGGTTTTATGCCTAGTTACTTGACTTATGAAGTGTTTTTATTGATGTAATTGTTATATGATTGATGATTTTTACAAGTACTTGCTCCTTTCTTTTCTGAAAATATGTATGGATAGGATTCTTGTAGGCGCTGATGGTGACAAGAACATAATAAAGGTCTAGTAAGTTGAAGGGTGGATTGGAATTGGAAGGCAGATGGAGTTGGGATCTTCGAATTTCAGCGACCGGTGATGGTGATGTGGTGTGGTATGTAGGGATGAGATGAGATGTTGCAAGATGTAAGGATGATTTCTTTTGATTGAGGGATGCGAAGTAGAAACCGATGGTAGTTGGTTGTGGATGGAGATGGGTTGCTTATGATTTGGTTTAAGTTTTCTTTTTTTATAATTTTGTTTAATTATATTATTATCATAACAATAACACATAAATTATAACAACTAAAAATAATTAAGAAAAACCAAACAATAGTGACTAGGCATCCACCTCACAACTTTTAGTACAACTTAACATTGAAACCTCTTATAAGGGGTTAAATGACCATTTCAACCGGTCACATTCAACTTCATTCCCTTAATGTGCAAAAAAAAAAGTTTAGTGATCGAAAAGTTTGATGGGCTAATATGACATTTGCCCAAAAAACTAACATAAGATGCTATTATAAAAAATCATTACTTATCGTTAATATATTCAGTTAGTTTTATATATTAACAAAATTTAATTTTGTTGCATAAATAATATAATTCTATTTTGTTATATAAATTAATAAAAACATATAATCTTATTTCATAAATAAATTATCAATCTTAAATAAAGATATTTGTCTGTACTCTCAACTGTCATCCACCGGTCAACACCCATATATCATGCTACATTTGTTTTTCCCGGAAAATTTTGTATTGTATTGATATGAAATTGGTGCTTCAAGCTCTTCCATGTCAAATAATAAACTCAAACACCCAATCTAATCATCCATTGATTTCTATAAAAAAAATGAAGGCAAACAGCCGGAGCTGATGCCTCGTTTCCAACCTCAACGACTAGCTGGAGACCCTTTCCCTTAATCGAATTCTTTCAAAACGAAAAAATGGAGATACCTTATGCGTTTGAACTCCAATCACCTAACAATCTATACTCGAACCGGAGATGCCTCCCCCTCCTAGTGACCGAGTAACCATCGCCAAAGATCGACTGCTCGTTGTTTGTTATAGATTACCACCATCGAGCCACTTCCTACCTTCGATCCTATTTCTTCGTCTCAGACCAACTAAGGACCAAAGACCTTTTCCCCCTCTCTCGACGCCCACTTTCCCTCCCTTCCTCCTTCGCACCTTACAGTCGAATAGGAATGAGCGAAACTTTGCTGCTTCTTCACACCTTTGTCGCTTCGGTCTAGTCGACCCCGGAGACAATCTCGACCTGCAATTCGACCGACGAAGCCTTATGCTCAATTCTGCCAACGTTGTTGATTTTATCTATGTCGATTCCTTCGTGTTCGACTTCCTTCCGTTTGACAATCAGAGAAAAACGGGGGCATATGAGCCCTAATTTCATTAAGTTCGACCACTTAAACACAATCAGTATCTTACGAGATCCCTTTTTACATAAAAGCCCTAAATCATTTTGTGTTTACAAGGGAGAGAGAGAGAGAGAGAGAGAGAGAGGGAGAGAGAGAGAAAGAGAGAGAGGAGGGAGGGAGGAAAGGAAAGAGAGAGATAGAGAGAGACAGAGAGAAAGAGAGAGAGAGAGGGAGGGAGAGATACATATTTTTTTTAATTATAAAAGTATTTAAATAAATTAAAAAAAATGAAAAAAACAAAATCTAAGGGCAAAATCGTCATTACAAAAAAATTTAAAGTAAATTGAACCGAAGTGGTAAGAAAATTAAAACCTTTGGACCATAAGTGCTAGTCCAAACTTGTTTGGCCCAAAGTGGCAATTTCAATCTAACCACAGGGACCATTCTTGCAATTTTGTCATTTTGAAACTAGAATAAAAACAATGTGTCATTTTTTTCTTACATTATCAGTAGACAAAATTGCAAATTTGGTCCCTGTGGTATGTCAAAACTAACATGTTTGGTCCAAAATGGGTTTGGCTTGCAAAGATGGTCCAATAGTTTCTATTTGTTGCGAGTTTAGTCCAATGGCTTAACAGCCGTTACCAAGCTCCCGTTAATTTACCCATGCCCCTCTCACTTAAGGGTATTTTAGTCCATTCATCTAGCCCCTTTATTATTTAGTCCATAAAGAGACTACAACGTCTCTATTCTCGTCTCCAACAACAAGCCTTAACTATCACCCCCTCTCTGATTTCATCTTCTCCATCAATCACCCCCCTATGATTTCATCTTCTCCATCGACAATGGTGATGTGCTTCTGCAGAAAGTGGGCGATAGTTCGGACATCGTGGACAGATAACAACCCAGGGTGCCGATTTTGGGGATGTCCTGACCCGGTAAGTGTGTTAAACTTTATTTTGAAGACTGCTCCCTGATGATCTAATGTTTCTTTTTTTTTCAAGAGTTCATCATGTGGGTTTATTGGGTGGTATGATGAACCCATGTGTGCTCGTTCCAAAGTTATAATACCAGGACTGCTTAGGACAATCAATAAGCTACGAAAAGCAATGGATGATATCAAAGAACAAGCAAGCAAGCATGAAAAAGCAATGGAGAAGATCAAAGAACAAGCAACTATGTTGAAGTATTACCTAGTCTATAGTTGGATTTTTTTTGTTGTTGTGTTGGTGTTCTTGTTGTAAGTCCACGGGTTGATTGTGGTTATCTTTTGTAATAGGATAGGGGTATATGTGTCTGGTTTTTAATGCTTTTTTGCTAATGTGGAACATTGTTGTAATGCAAAGTAATGGTTAATGAAAATTTGGTATCTATTGACCAATTATGGATTTGTTCTATTGTTCATACATAACCTTCTAAAGATAACATATAATGCATCCATATGTAGTTAACACAAAAGCATACTAAAGACATAATACTTATTACCATCTTCAAAATACATGTCATAAGTTAATTGAAAACAAAGTTATTGCAACAAAAGACATCCTCCATCTAGGAATCAAACCAAAGTTGTTCAATACAGTCAAACCAAAAGACAAAACCAACATAGACCATCAAGTCCCTCCCTGACCTTTGCATGTCCTGGAGTTGTGCCCTTTGTTTCCACACTTACTACAAGCCACACTAACAAACTTTCTTGTTAGTTTCCCACTACCATGTGGACCATGACCATGAATCTCACTAGGACCCACATCTGACCTTTGACTCTGACTTTGACTCTTGCTTTGACTTTTCTCCTCCATGGATTGCCTTCTCTTCCTCTTGGGTCTCCCAGGTTGATTACGGTGTAGGGGAGGTGTGATCTGCATTGGACACTCACTTCTAGGCCACAGTGCCCGACCTTTAATTGGTTCCACCTTGTACCCATATGCAGTTTTCCAAGTTTGTAGCCAGTGCACCTTGTGGACATAAGTATGGAGCTCGTGTACACCCTCACCATGATCTGCTTTGTTATACAACACAGAAATCACATGTCTGCAAGGGATACCTATTAATTCCCATTTCCTGCAGATGCATACCCTTTCATGCATATCAACAACATGTTGATCATTCCATGGGCCTTTGACTTGGTATTTTTCATCACCACACCATTCTGCAATGTACTGAGTAGCAGCTGCTTCATTCTTCTCCATGATCTTTGTTGCTGTTGGGGTGAGTGGGCCTACACGCTTTTTGTTGCACCTTGAGGACATTGCATATCCTCTTCATCATATATTCCCTAATAAACTCCAAGCAGCTAATAATTGGTTTGTCTCTCCCATCAACTAGCTTGCCATTAAACACCTCACAAATGTTGTTTAACAACATGTCTGTGGTTGCTCTCCCTGTATAGAAAAGGGTAAAAGTGTCATAATGTTATGTGAAGGGTAAAATGGTAAAAGGGTAAAAGGGTCATAATAGCTTACCTGTGAAATGGCTTTTTGCCCAATGTTGTGGTGGTATTGACTTCAACCATTCATATGCTGATTTGTCATATAAACTGAATTGGTGCATGAAATGGTTAAACTCTGTCACTGTTGTAGCTGTGGCACAATCCCGAAGGTGATCTTTATATTCCTTAGTTCTCCATTGTTTTTTCATGTTCTCATGTATATGTCTGAGACAGAACCTATGCTTAGCACATGGGAACAATTGACTAACTGCTTGTAGCAAACCCTGGCAACAAATTAGACATGATTAACAAATAAACATTAAAAATAATAAATAAACAACCATTACCTTTTGTCTGTCACTAACAAAAGTGAAATTAGACATAGCATGTAGATCCAAGTCATCACCAAGACATTCAAGGAACCACTTCCAAGATTCACAGTTTTCAATCTCTATAATGGCATATGCAAGTGGGTATATGCCATTGTTGGAATCTAATCCAACTGCATTTAAGATCAGGCCTGGATAAGGGCCTTTCATATGAGCCCCATCTAGCCCCAAGAAATCTCTTAAACAAGCTTTGAATCCCTTCTTCATCCCCCCTAGACAAACATAGATTCTTTTGAAACATCTTGAAGTGCAATTCACCAAATTAGATTCTGAGACATCTCCAAGTTCTAATTTGACTGTGGTATCAGGATTGGTTGACTGCAACTCAAGGATATAGTCTCTCAAAACTTCATACTGTTTTTTGTAATCACCCACTACAATTATTTTTGCATATGCTTTAGCTCTAAAAACTTTATGGATTGAGAAACCCACTCCATACTTCTTCTGTAATTGTTCTTGGAGAGCTTTAACCGGGATAGTAGGGTTGGATTCTACCTGATCCATGATTTGTTTGGACATAAACTTCGTTGTTGCAACTCTCACCTTCCTTGTATTCATACAAGTGTGTTTGTCTTCATATGTTTTAATGTACTAGCTGCTTGCATCTGTAGACCTCAAAGCATGTAACATCCAAGGACAAGAAGAATCTGCTTTTTCCTGACTTGTCCCACCTTGTTTGTCCTTTTCTTTACTTTTCCCTTTAATTTTCCCTTTACTTTTTTCAGTTTGGGTAGGTCCACCAACTCCATCATTAGTAAATGCCACAACTCCATTACATATGGCCATCAATCTGGATTTGTCATTTTTTTAAAATGCAATATTCTTTTTTGTTTCCAATGCATGCATTTTGATTTTCTCTTTCAACTCCTGCTTACTGTTATACTTTTGACCTATTTTAAAATGACACTTATGAACCTCACCTAAAGAACAACTTTTTTCCTTACTTAGTTGTTTCAAAACTGCTCTTCTCTTCCTGTCCTGATCAGAATCCTCATCCATGGAATGAAAAGCATCATTGTCAATGACATCTAACTCATCTGCTTCTTCATCACTCTCATGTTGTCTAGGATTCCTAGCCCTTTTATCTAAGAACTCTACTTCTGTATCAATGCTCATGTTAAAATCCCTTATATCAACTTCAACATCTTCAATTACATTATCTTCATCCACCCAATAATCACTATCATCACTATCATCTTCCTGCTCTGTTTCACTTCTTTCTTTACTTTCAACCTCACTTACATTTTCTTTTCCACTATTATCCATGTTAGACTGAGGTTGGTTTTCACTTCCATCTTGGACAAAAGCATCAGTTTGATAGTCAAAATCCCAAAAGTCATTCATCTGAGGTTGGTTTTCTTCATCCATCCGAGCTTGGTTTTCTTCATCCATTTGAGATTGGTTTTCTTCATCCATCTGAGGTTCATTGACATCATGCATGTCAGTGCCATTGACTCCATCAACATTGCTTTGTAGTATTTGTTGGTAGAGTCCAATATCAAAATCAGTAGTTGCCTCAACAAAGTCTTTGGCTATCTGCTCAGTCTCACAAATATCATCAAAGTATATTTTCTTACTGCAAGATGCCATCACTCCATCCTTGCTCATACCCTTTCTCCTATTATATCCAGGTGATAAGGATGCGACTTGAACTATTTCATTGACTTGGATTTCAGGTTGGTTTGCTTGAGTGGGCACCACATCAACTAAATTATCAGTAGGTGTAGTCATCACAGGTGTTTCCTTTGATTGGTCATCAGGAGCTTCATCAATCTGTTGCACATCCTCATGTGGTTCATCTAACTGTACAAGGGTAACCTTGGTAACAGGCTTAGGATTCAAGAAATAGGTGAGTAGTCTTGTTTCACCATGTTCTGTGTATACCTTCATCACTTTGTTCTCACTGACATATTGAGAAAAGTTTGCAACATCTTGATCATTTCCTAAAGGGCGAAGACCAAAGTGGAAGTCTCCACCAGGCACAAGAAAATGGTAGTATATAACAGGAGGAACCCCATATCTAAAACCCTTCATGATTGCATCGAGCTCATGAACTAAAAACTCATCTATGTCTACCATGTCAACATAGTTTACAGTTCCATCAATGTAGCGGACATCAGGGTACTTGGTGAACTCACCTCCATGGTACAACTTAATGGTAAACAATGTTGGGTGTCCATCTTCAAAACAAGAAAAAAAACACCTCAGTTGGACTTACTTAAAAAAAATCAAGAAATCAAAAGATGAAAAAGGGCAAATTACGTTCCATAAACAACCTTGGGGTTGAAGGGTGTGTTTAACAACCTTACGTGCCATATTGGTATGTTCATCCACCGATAATCTCTACAAATCGCAGCTTAACTAACAGAACTGATTTTGTGTCTAGGGCTTTTATTGATATTGGTAAAGAATGATGGTCTATTTTATTGAGGAGGAGACGAACTGTTTTTATTGAGCTTTAGCGGGAACGGTTACAGGGATGAATGGACTAAAATACCCTTAAGTGAGAGGGGCATGGGTAAATTAACGGGAGCTTGGTAACGGCTGTTAAGCCATTGGACTAAACTCGCAACAAATAGAAACTATTGGACCATCTTTGCAAGCCAAACCCATTTTGGACCAAACATGCTAGTTTTGACATACCATAGGGACCAAATTTGCAATTTTGTCTTATCAGTATTACAATTGATCATTTATTCATTTATAATACGAAATTTAATAGGTTATTTAGACTACATGATCCTGAATAAATTATCGACTCTTACTACAACATAATACAATTGTTATTTCATATATAAAGATTACTTATAAATACATTGTTGTCTAATATCTATACGAATATGTTTGATTTTCTGTTGAAAAACACTTTTAGCTTTTTCCCCAATCGCTTTGAAGATTTTAGATAACCCTGAACAAAAAAAGGTGTAAAATTTGTCATAATTGGTTAAATGAATTGCTACCGTAACTATGTTTGTTTGTACTATATTTCATGTTCATTCCATCTTCACTTTATTAACCTCACATTCGTTTCTTCTAAATCAAATAATGAAGCTGCGTTACTTCAATATATCCATCTTATAAACATCATATTAGTTTCTTTAAAATGTAAAATAGTTTTTTTTTTTTTTTTAATGAGTAAAATATAAACTTGATTGAAAAGAAAGTTAAATATTTATACGAGGTAAAGAAAATTAAAATACTTTCAAAACCACATAAATAAAAGCCGTTCTAGCTCAGTTGGTAGAGCGCGTGGCTTTTAACCACGTGGTCGTGGGTTCGAGTCCCACGGATGGCGGTGCATAAAACAATTTTATTTTTATGTTTTAAAAAAGATTAATGATGACTTATAAAATTTCTAAACTACCGTTTCAAGATGCCGTTCTAGCTCAGTTGGTAGAGCGCGTGGCTTTTAACCACGTGGTCGTGGGTTCGAGTCCCACGGATGGCGGAGTCGTTTTTTTTCCCCTCAAGTCTCAATGCCTATTGCCTCCCCAATCTCTTTCTTAACTGCAAATAAAAACATATAAACTGTTGCTTCAACTTGACAATTGCAGATTTGATGTAAACTTCCATTTTTCTTCCCCAAACTGGATATATAAGCCAGTGTTTGAATGGAATTTAATTGACTTCAACTTTAACTAGTGATTATAGATAGATCCAAGGAAAGTGATAAATAAATGCAAGTTTTTTTTTTCCTATCTTAAATATTACTAAAAGAGAAACCTTATGACGTCATCTTAAATAATCTGGACCATTGATTGTATTTCAATCTTATTTTTTTCATCCTTAGATCAAATTGCTGACATCATCTTCCCCATATGAAATGTATTTAATTTCAATAAATGCTTTCCAATCATCAATTAATAACTTACATTCATTGAAATTGAATGTATTTAATTCAAATGAAAGTTTTCCATATTTTACATCTTGAATTTTCAGTTAAGAAGATTTTAATATGGTTAATTTTAAAAACATATTACTAACAAATCATTTCAATCAAGGCCTTAATATCAACCATTAATATAAATCCGTTTATATTAGTAACCATTAATATAAAATCTTTTTTTATTAGGAAATCATTAATACCGAAAAATTATATTCAAATTATCACATATATATACGATTCATCATTGAATCCGAGACTCACATTTATTTTCAATCGTTTCTTTTCTTCAAACCTTCTCCTACAACATCGTTAATATTGCTTATAACTTCCATCATCATTCTCTACTATAAACATTCCCTCTTGTGCGCTAGAAGGTCAGTACCTTCTTTCGCTTTTTATATTTTTTTTCGATTATTTTTTGTTCCTATATCAAATGTATGTATTCATATATTTCGATTTTCTTTATCACAAATTACATGAAATCAGTTAACTACTTTTCTGAAACTTTTCAAATAAACATGAAAAGATATTAGGTACCTTTAACAAAACAAAAAAATTTATGAATTTACACAACAAATATAGATATTTCAAATTTTGTAATATTATTATACCTTACAAAATACAACTCCCTCCAAAATAAATTTTCGACAGTTTAAATTTGTATTGTCTTTATATAATTTTTTTTAATGATCCTGATTTTTTTTTTCCAAAAGTATATCAAACGTTTACGTCTTAGATAATGCTGCCTTATTATAATTATTATTTTCCAAAAGTATATCCGTTTAATGAGGAATTTGATATAATAAAGGAAGTGAATGTTAATTAAAATGAGATTATATATTCCATAATTATTACATGAGTTTATTAAAAAAATTAATATCAAGGTGTAAACATTAAACATTTTTAAAGTGAAATTTCGGAATACATACAAACGATGATGTTGTACAATGAAATATAAAATTGAATATACCGAAAAAAACACTATTAAAGCAATCAATCTTGAAAATAACATAGTTATGAAAAATTATAAAGTAAGATAAAAATTATAAGATATTAGGAGATTTGTAATAAGTACATTTAGTAAAAGCGTTACGGTTATTAGAAAAAATAAGACCGTTAAGATTAGTGAAAATACAATATATAAACTAAATTATCACAATAGTAATGAAATGTCATTATTTGATATTTCATATAATTGACAGATGTATCAAATTACATTGATGATATACTAAAATTATTCAAAGTTGCGCCAAAACTAATACAAAGTTCTTGCGAACACTAAATAAATAAGAACAAACATAAAAGCTAGCATTTATATTTATAATCAATTTAAAATAAACCAATCATGATTTATAAAAGAATCTCCATTGATGATATACTAAAATTAAATCTATATAACATTTAACATTTTATAAATTATATTACATAACTTTATTTGAATAAATGAAGTAGTTGTCAATATTTAATGCAATAGAAAAAACGGTATATTGGTTGTCAATATATGTTTACATTAGGTAACATTATTATGCAAGGAACGTCTAATTAAAATGCTTATAAATATATAAATATCATAACTATATGAAACGAGGAAAGTCGTTCAACTAATAAAATAAAAAATGATGTCTACAAAGAGATCTTTCAATGATTATATATATTTATCGTTTTTAATGTATTTTCTACACATTTCAATAATAACAATAACCATATATTTTTTAATACTCATTATACAATATCTATAAACGATTATATGTTTTTTTTATGCGCTTCCCGCGTTTAACGCGGGTTATAATCTAGTTAATATACTATTTTAGGTTTAAGATTAATCTAAAACTTCAATTGCCATTATTTGTATAGATATTATAAAGATTAATAGAGTTTCAAATCACTTAAATTAAATGGATCATTCCGTTTAATCGATCTAATTAAATTGATTATTTGGATTGAAATTTTAAATTTTTTTTCGACAAATCAATCCATTTAAATATTATATATTTATTGTTGAAAAATATATATTTATTTATCACATTTAGTGAATATTTGTTATTATTTAATTATAAATTTATATTATTAATTGTATCTAAACAATGACAACCTTAATTCCAATTTATAAACTCCGTTATCATAACGTTCCATTATCTAATATCCTTAAGAACATTTAGAGTGCGTTTAGTTGTAGAAAAATAGGCCATTTTCCAGAAAAAATTTCCAAGAAAAATGAAAATTTTGAAAACACGTTTAGTTCGTCTATTTTTCTAAATTTTTCCGGATTATGAAAATTTTCCGTTTTCTAAAATTACAAAGAAGTTGGAAAATTTTGGAAAACCGATAATCATTGTTTTCTATATTTTTATAATTCCAAATTTTTTCTAAAATATAAGCACACACCCACTCTCATCCCATTTACCTCTACCTACCCTCACCTTAACAAACCCCCCCACACACACATACATACCCACCCCCACACACACCCACCCGCACACACAAACACACACCAACCCACAAACACACACACACACCCACACACACACACACCCAGCCGCACACACAAACACACACCAACCCACAAACACACACACACACTGACTCGCACACACACATACATACCCACCAACGCACCCCCCCCCCCCCCCCACACACACACACAAACACACTTACACACATACCCACCCACACCCCCACAAACACATCCCCCCCCCCCCACACACACACACAAACCCACACCTACCCCCACCCCACCCTCACAGACACACACCCACACACACACACACACACAAACGCACACCTACCCCCCCCCCCCCCCACACACACACACACAAACACACACTCGCACCCCCACCCACCCAACACCACCACCACAATCACCGACCTACCATCACCATCACCACCACCATCACCAATAACCCGTCACTAGCACCACCACCCCTGCTGTCGCCGCCATAACCACCATTGACACAATTGCTGCCGCCGCCACCATTGCCTGTCATCACCACCGTCGTCGCCGACCCGCTACCGTCACCACCCCCACCTACTGTACCCTACCACTGCTGCCGTTTTCTAAAAATGAAAACCGATAGAAAAATACACATCTAAACACGTTTTCTAATTTTCTAAAACTGAAAATGAAAAATGAATAAGTTTAACTAAACGTCTTTTCTAAATTTTTCAATGAAAAATGAAAAGCGAAAAACGAAAATCGAAAAGGGAAAACAAAAAACGGAAAATAAAAATTGTTTTTCCGTAACTAAACGCAGCCTTAGGATGCGTTTAGTTACGGAAAAATAGGCCTTTCAGGAAAAAAATTTCAATGAAAAATGAAAACGAAAATTGAAAAGGGAAAACGAAAAACCGAAAATAAAAATTGTTTTTCCGTAACTAAACGCAACCTTAACCTTTCAAAAATATTTTCACCAATTAAACAATTTGCAATGTAAGCCATGCTCTTATGAACAATTTTATAAATATTTGGAATGTAATCCAATATTTTTGAAAACATAAAAGAGTCGCCAATAAACAATCTTTTCATATTAAAAACAGAACCAAATGTTTGCAATGCAATCCAAAATTTTAAAACGCGACTCATCTATCTTGAAAGCTCCTGTTTGTGCCCTTGATCCATCATCTTCTTTTACATCAACCATTATTCGTAGTGCATGTCCTTTCAAATTTATGTCATGGAACCACAAATCAAGAAAAGTAATTATAAGAGGATCAAGCATTAATAAAAAAAAAAATCAGCAATGTATATGCATAAATTTGAGATGCAAAAATTGGATTTCAGGAAGCATCAAAGAAATCTCCACTTAATCATTCAAAGTCAGCAATGTATAAATTTCAGCAACAAATCAAGAATGTATAAACTTCAGCAACGAATCTACAAAAAAAAAAATCAGAACTGTTGATGGCGGCATCATTGGCTGCAAGGATGCAATACAAAGGCGACAGTGGCTTTGGGGAAGGAGAGAGTGACAATGACAACTCCTATACTACTCAACTATCCTGATCATATGCATCCATGCCCTCCTATGTGAGGTCATGCCCTCAATATGGTGCTCAGGTAGCGAATTTACAATGTTTGTTATCACTTTAAGTTTTAAATTTAGTGGTAGAGTCAGTTTGATTTTCACATAATGCCTTAGATATGTCTAGGCTAGACTTGTCCACAAGAAATATATCGAATACACATCTAATAAGTGGAGGGATTAGGCTTTCCAGTAACAGAAAGACTTGGACAAACTTCAACTGAAACATCACATATAAGTAACTACCCACAACTTGTAAGTTGAGCTTTGTATTACAAAAGTTTAGTATAGCAACACCATCTATTTCTTTGTGGAGGTAAAACTAAATGATAGAATTTATCACCGACTGCAACTGTACAGCTAGCCGTTCTAGCTCAGTTGGTAGAGCGCGTGGCTTTTAACCACGTGGTCGTGGGTTCGAGTCCCACGGATGGCGATTACTACTTGTTTCCTTTTTATTAAGAAGAAAGAAATTTTTTATACTACTGATTACTCTTCGTTTTCTTTTCTTCTAACAAAGAAGAAATTATATGAAAATGAGTTTCTTATATAATATAATAGTAGAACAATTAAAACAACACTGATCACTTGATCATTACAAACTTCAAACAGCATAGACATAATATCCATACATGATAGTGATGATACACCATCTCCTACACTCTATTTTGTTACAATTGATTGATTATTCATAAATTATTCTTTTATACATAAAGAGAAGAGATTTCCATGTAATGTAAATGAATATAATAACTTCATTATACATACAAAAACAAAAAAGATCAAGATCAAGATCATCCAATTACAGTACTAGTTTCAACCGATTCAATTCGTTGAAGAAGTTCCAACACACTTCCAGCCTTCCTCTTGGCTCTTTCAGTCCCATTCTCAGACAACTCCTTCAAAACCTCTTCAGCTCCAAGCTCCTTCATCATCTTCAAAGACCTAACATCACCTGCACACAAAGACCACAAAACCGCCGACCCATTTTCCCTATTCCGGGCTGACCCGGTCCGTATCACCTCCACCAAAACCCCCATCGGTTCAGCCTCAGCAATCGCCATCTTCCCTTCCTGATGACTCGCCAATATAGCCAAAATAGCCAAACCCTCATCCATCATCCCACTACTCGCATCCTTCAGCAACCCCATCAATGGTGTCACAATCCCTGCCCGAACTGCCCGAACTTTATTCCCTTGGTAAATACAAAGGTTAAAAATAGCAGTCGCAGCATCTTTCTTCCCTCGTGGGGTCCCTTCTTGAAGCAACTCAATCAACGGCGGAATCGCACCGGCGGCTCCGATCGCCACCTTGTTTTCGTCCACCACCGAGAGGCTGAAGAGAGTGGCGGCAGCGTTCTCACGTGCCTCCGTACTCCCGGTTTTCAAAACATCAACAATTTCCGGAATTGCCCCTACACTTACAATAATCCCTTTGTTTGCTTCATTGATTGATAGATTCAAAAGGGCAGTGACTGCGTGTTCTTGTGTCCGCGTATCGGGTGATGATAAGAGCTCCACAAGCAGCGGGATTGCACCCGCCTCTGCGATACACACGCGGTTATCCGCGTTTCTTTTGGCTAATAATCTGAGCTCACCGGCTGCTGATCTTTGTTCATCAGAATCCCCGATTACAAGCTTTTGGAGCAACGACCCGATCACGGTCCGATCGCATTCCGATCCGGGTCGACCCGGTTTCTGGTTTGATTTCGGGAGCTCGATTCCATTACTATCACACCATAGAGCAATTAGACTTTTCAACACATAGTTTGGTGTTAATGCTGTGTGTAGTAATGTTTGTTGAGTTTTTGGGCATGTTTTGTGCCCTGCATCTAGCCATTTCTGAATAGACGATCTCTCATACGTCTGTATGGATTAATACACATATATATATACATATATATATATATATATATATATATATATATATATATATATATATATAAGTTAAATTACTATTATAGGTGATAAAACAAAGTACATTGCTATTATTGGTAAGTTATGGTATTGGTACCTGTCCGGTTGACACAATCACGGGGTCTTTCATTAATTCAAGAGAAATCGGGCACCGGAAATCATCTGGAATGACAGGAGATCGATGCCTCATGATGCTCTTTTCTCCCTCTGAGATATCAACTTCAGGGTTTCCTTTCATTACACAATCTTTGATATTTTTGAGAAGAAATGACATCATTTCAAACCGATCTTCATGGTATCCACCAGTTGATATGACCATATCATGAATAGCAAGTGATTCCTTTTTTAAATCGTTAATTGTAGTAAGATGTAGTTTTTCTGATAGTCTTTTGATTGTTTCAGGATCTATATCGTTTCCCTTACTTGCCATGGTTAAATCTCTCTGAAGCTGTAAATCGGGTGAATCCATTCGCGCTTTTGCTCTTTTAAATTGTACGTGCACAAGTTCAATCTGAAGAAACAAAATGGGATTCTTGTTAGTTATTTGAGTTGAATGAAAACGCATAAAGAGTTATTTATTTTAATTTGAAAGAAAGAGACCTGTTCGTGAACTTCTTCAGATAAATCTAGCTTATTGTAATGGATTTGGTTAAGTGCCTCTTCAATCTGTGTTGTTACTACATGAAACTTGCCTGCGGTTTTGTCAATTTGAAGCGCCTGTCACATATGTAACACCAAACGAGTTTGTTATAACTTATAAACCATGGATTTTGACAAATTATTATACATGTTTGATGATCTCTACTTCAAAGTAAGATTGGGTTTGATTTATTTGACTTCAAAACAGGTAACAAGTCAAAATCTTATACAAATTTCATGAATCTTGAATAATGGACCAAATCTAATCATGGTTTGCTTTAATTTTTCCAATAACAACTTATATAACACCTACAAACATAAACCATAAAATGTAAGCATTCTTATTATGCATAAATCAAAATACATTCTCACTAATCATGAGATCATAGTCTTTGTAGTCTTGTCCCATTGATCAATTGTTATGATTTCACCAAATCGTAACATAAATAATCGTTTTTGTACATGTAACAACTAGTCTCAAACACACAAACAATCGTTATACCAACAAAAATATGAATTAGGTAAAAGATAAGATAAAAACAGATTTTGAATGACACCCAACAATCCGATCATGCTCAATTATAATTCCCACTTACAGAAATGGCTTCAGATTATAATGATCGCACAAATTGAACAAGAAGTTGTGAAAATTACCTGAAAAATCTTGCTGCCATCATTGACTGATTTGAGGAGTTCAAAAGCCAATTTCAAAGCGATTCTCAAACTCTGTAACCCCTTAAGATCACCATCATCAAGTTTTTGTTCGTTGTCTTTGAGTTCCTCAAACAAAGGGCTCAAAAGCTTCACCCTTCTCATCAAATTCCCATACATCTTCCGTAGAGCGTTTCTGCACTCGGGTAACCCTGAAATTTCCCTGACCAAGTCAACCAGTTGACTCACCAAATCTCCCTCTTCTTGATCGGCCATTATTGGGCCACCAAACCCACACACAAATGAAGCTCAAAGATATCCTTTCTTTCTCAAAGAACAGAAGAACACGAACTGCGTTTGAATTACAATTGGGGTTTTAGTGAATTCTCGAATAGAGTCGTTATAGTCGAGACGATTTCGGGGCTTATAGAAAAATAATGGTGGAACCCCTAAAAGCGTGTTATCTGACGCTTGATTATTGCGTATTGCCAGTCATTTGGTTATTTGAGGTAGCTTGGTAATTGAAAGAAAGACAGGAAGTTTATCTTACGAATAATAGGATAAAGTTTATTTTGGGGACTTTGACTAATCTAACCTTATAAATGACTATTTTGATAAAATGACCCGATTTATTTATTTATTTTGTAGAACACATGAATACCGGTTTTTTTTTTTTTTTTTTTTTTTTTTTTTTTTTTTTTTTTTACATGTGGTTCTTCTTTTAGTATAAGTTCTAGTTTTATATAATATATAAGTTTTGCTATAAGTTTTGGTTTTATAAAAGACTAAACTGCAAATTTGGTTCATGTAGTTATCAAAATAATATTGATAGAGTCCAAAATCTTTTCAACTTACACCATCGGTCCAAAATCAGATATTTTTTTGTGGATATGGTCTCTATCAAACTTAAAATGACGATTATACCCTTTTAATTTGCTTTTTACATTTTTTTTTATGTTTCAACCTTTATTTTAATATTTTTGATAATTAAAATAAATAAGAAAAACCCACCCTACCCCATTTCACCGAACCCCCGGCCCCTATCTCTCTCACTATCTCTCTCTCTCTCTCACACACACACACATACACATACACACACAACTCCTATTCATCGTCTTCTCCAAACCCACACCCCCTGTTTTCCCTCCTGTTGGAAACGTCCCCCATAATGCACACTAAACCTAGGTACATCTTTCCTTCCCTCAACTATCAATCTCTCCTGCATCGTGACCCACCTTCAAACCCTTCTTTCTCTCCTCCTTTTTTATGATGGATCGAAGATTGAAAGAAAAGAGTGACAGGCGATTGAATGAGGCAAGAGATAGAGATCAAGTGAGAGAAAATGATGGAAGGCAACGAGGATGCCATTGACGGAGGCAATGGTGGCCGGAGAAGACGGTGACGACGGAGTTCAAGCTTGGACAGAACACATGTCTCTCGTCCAGCAACAAAAATCAACCTTCTTGCTCTCGTTCCTTTCTTCTGAAAACCGGTTCACACTCAACCGGTACCCCTCCAAGAAACGCAACCCCCTTTTTCTTCCTCAAAATCGATCGTTGTTCTGCACTAGGTTTGTTCCTTCTTGTCTAAAAATCGATTACACAAAACAAATGCAACCTCTCTCGGTGTTCCTTTTCCTTGCTCAAGAATTGATTAGCAACCTTCCTTCTTCTCTAGATCGATTAATCACCAATTTTTTTCCTTTTCCTTCCTTGGTTTGATCAAACTGATTTTCTGGTGGATAACAGAGGTATAAGGTGGTTGATAGTGATGGTATTGGTTATGTTTTGGTGCGTTATAGTGGTGATAAAAAGGAGGCATAAGGGTGGGTTATTGTGGTTAAGTTTAGGCTGTAATGGTGGGATTATAGTTGAGGTTGAAGATGCGTGAAAAAGGATAAGGTCAACGGTCGTGTTCATGGGTGTCTCCGGTGGTGACTGGTGGCTTATTTGGGATGTGGTAGTGATGGGTGGTTTTTGAGTTTGGATTTGGAGAAGGGATGAGGTTGTGAAGGGAGTGGTGGATGCTTCATACATGGAGGAGATGTGAGAGAGAGAGAGGTGGGATGGCATAGGTAGGTATTTTTATTTTTTTTAATTATTCTGATATTAGGAAAATATTTAAAAAATGTAAAAACCACATTAAAAGGGTATAATCATCATTTTAAGTTTGGCAGAGAGCATATCCACAAAAAAATCCGATTTTGGACTGATGACGCAAGTTGAAAAGATTTTGGACTTTATCCACATTTTTTTGATAACCACAGGGACCAAATTTGCAGTCTAGTCTTTATAAAATGTAAAATGCAATTAAAATCAACAAACAACTAATAAATACATAAACTAACGGATACGTCTTTAAGTGATTACAAATATAATGTTCAAATAGTCTTTGTACCCCAAAAATCTTCGCTAGTCATTTTCGATAACCCATAGCCCATGGACCGGTTTTACCTCTATAAAAATCAATTTCCCTGTGATCAACGCCTTTAGGACCAACAAAAAAACACCCCACAATCCCCTCTGATGTCAATCTATTGTGGTGTGTATGGGGCCTTTTCGAGGGTCATGTTGAAGCTCTCAAGTGAGATTAAATCAGTTGGTTCGGTACCCCAGTAGTTGATGCAGACTCTCATAGCTATAAACCAATCCTCATTTTTTGAATAGTAGTCTCCCTTCAAATGACTATCGTATATAGTCATTTTGAATGTCTTCAAATCTAAAGCACCCAAAAACCAATGAGCATGTGGTATATTGATTGGGATGTAAAGCTAGAAAAAAATTATGAATAATTAGTTAGTATATAAATACTCACGTAATGTAATCCAAACACAATTATATCGTATCACAATCTGCTGAAGCTGGGTAAATGAATCCATCAGCCATGTCACTCCAGTCAAATATATTAGTGTTGAAAGCTGACGACACAACCGTCCACCGAGCATCATTCGCTCTACGCTCTAGCAGCAATGAGATCCACATCATGATGTGTTGCCGATATTTTTTTTATAGTAAAATAAGTATTGTTATTAGAAGCACAATATGTAATGAACACATAATTATATTACTTAATGATGGGTTATGAGCATATCTACATTCATATGTGATCATGCAACCCTAATTTTTTGGATCTAAGTTTTTTCACTAATTGAACATGCCAATTGAATACCAAAACAATAGACCTAAATCTAGCATACAATTTTTGAAATTCACAAAGAAATTAGGGTTAGAAGATTACCTCACTTGTTATGTAGTAATAACAAGAACAATCTTGATGATCCTTGACTCTTGAAAGCTTAGTGCCCCAAATATTGCACCTCTAATGGTTCACAAACACCCAATGCAACAAGATGAGAGGAGAGACAATGAAGATCGGCTAGGGTTATGTATCATATGCATTGGTTGAAAATTACATGTGGTGGGGCTCTTTATATAGTTGTAGACTGCTACGGTTTCAAGAGGAAACCCTAATTTCCTGCTTAAGGATTAAGCACCCCATGGAACTCTTACCAGTAGGCCATGGACGAAATTTAAAGGGACTTACTATATGATTTCGTCCACTCCTAATTAAGGAGTCCAGTAGCCCAATTTCATAACTATCAACGATTTGCAAAACAACCCCTCCATTATTAATCAGTTCCTTTAATCCTAAAATTAATATCAAACTAATTTTTGATTAAATACTAATTAATAATATGATTTCCAAATAATATTTTAATCTTGTAATATATTAATAAAATCATTTTGAGTACCAATTTCTTATTTCATACAATAAATTCTACTCTCTCTCCACTAGTCATCCTATCAAGTTGCATAAGTGAAGGCAACCCAAAATGACCATGCTACTATCAAATCAAGTACATACCAATTATAGTTATGGGCTTAGACACCTAATCTAATAGTATCCCACTTGGATAAGTCTAATAACTATTATTGCAAATATGATCTCAAATTTTGACTAGCAATCATAGCTTTCGAAAGCCACTGTCGAACTCTGATATCAATGACGGATCCTTTAGATAAGGGATCAAATATTCCTCCATTCTACAAGATATCGTATGGACATGAGACATTAATTATAATCAATCTCTGTGCAAGAGTTGTTTCCCGATTTCTGATTCATGACGACTGATTTATACTACAATTGAACACATCAACTTAGTCCAGGCTTGGCCAAGCGCTTTAGATGTCATCACTAAATCATCGATGGGCCCACAAATATCACTTTTATCCCATTTACTGTAAAAGGAACGGATAAACTTCGACTCATATGCTTGTACTATTCACTCATCAAATCATACACAACAATACGCTTTATAAAATCAAGTTACTGATGCGTTTACATATTATCAATGCACAACCGACTCGTAAACAACAACTCATATGTATCTATTTCAAGAATATAAGATGTTATCGTCTCATTATTACTCGTGATAAAATCCATGAAGTAATTCTCTGAGCGTGGGTTTATCCAATACTCAAATTTCTATTTCAGGAGTACTCATGAACACTGCAACAAACTTGTGTCATGTCTAAGCTCTTAGACAATCTACAGTCGGATTCATGATAGTCTTAATTCACTACTTACTTCCAAAAGTATGATCAATTGTGGATGTTTGAATAACCCAGTTATTCAGGAAGTAAAACATGCGAAGTGAAACACAAGAATAATCTAATTAACTATGGTCTCAAAACTTTTGAATATAAATAAAACACTTATTATTTAATCACCATATTAATCAGACTTTATTCATTGTATAATGTTTCGAGTAATCAACTTAATACTTGAATTAAAAACAACAGTCATGCCATGCTCCAAGCACGCACACTATGTTTATCTATGGTCCTTTCCTTTGTGAAATAGATCAATTGAACACATTTCTGATAGTGCTCATTTCCAAATCCTTATCACAAGTTTAAGAATACCAAATTCTTGCCACTACTAGAATCTGTTAGAGTCTAAACTCACATGCAATGATCCTTTTGTAATGTTTAAGCACCAAAGTCACATAGACTTTGCCAATGATATTACAAAGCATTCCATTGGGGATTGGTTACAAAAACAATTCCATGGAAATGAAGTCTCACATTCAAAGAGCATTCCTTGAACATCCTTCTTACATTAAAGTTTGTAACTCGCACATATATCTTAACATCCAACTTCCATAATGGAAACATTTCCATATTCCCATATGACTATCAATTTTGAACAAGAGTTACCTCTACTCAGAACAAGTCAATATGGTTCTTCTAAAAATTATACTATACTTCCAAATGTCCACAAGCAACCAATCTTTGGTAAACATCAGATTGTCCTTCACAGTTGTTTAATAACTTCAGTCATATCTGGCTCTAGTCCTTTTCCCTCTTAAAGCCTTAGGCATTTGGAAAATTAGAACGAGTGAATATTATAGCATATGCGATCAATTCTATATTTGAAGCATATGAGATTCGTTACATAATGTCTTACATAAAGACATGATACTTGATCAGTCTCTTGCTACAATATTTCCATATATTGAATTCACTATAGTGAATCACTTCAACACGATATTCGTATATGTTCATGACTAAGTTTCAATAAAAGTTCAATATAAACTTTTAGATTTGATAGGAAGTATAAGTATTGATGTGTGCAAACTCACTTAGTTTTAAACCTACTTTTAATTATCAAATAACACACAAAAGGCAGTGAACCTATCAATTGTGGTATAGCTAAATAAGCAGGGTATCGATCACAGGGAACGGCAAATTAAATTAAAAACTAATTTTATCTAAGTTAATTAAGAAGTATGGGTTTTCTCTAGTTTTACAAGACTAGAAACTTACTACTATTACTAATTTAAGACTAGAAAATAACGATTTAACTAGATTCAATAATTGGAAAGGAACTTCTGTTTAGTTCAACTTGGTTAACTCTATGGTTGATTTCAAGGTAATGGTGCAATGGATTAATTCTTTCGTTGGTTACCGATTCAAGTGATTAGATTCGTATTCACTACCCTAATCCTTAGCAAATAAACTAACTTAAACAGTGGCCAATTGTCTAATTTAATTATATTCACTAGATTAATTATTCGGGTTAAATTAGACTTGCAATAGTTAACTAATTTATTCTTTTAATTAACTTCTTGTTTGATGGTCATCTTACAAGCTTGCACATGAATTTACTTAATTTTCTTATTAATTCTAGTTTCATATTCATTAATCCTAGACATATAGCATAGTGATCACATAGCATATGAGGTTAATAATCAATAGATGTTCATGCTAATCAATTATCTTCCTATTAACAGAAAATTAATTATTATTCACACACAAGGTTCTTTAGCAAGCTAAAATAACAAAAATTCACCAACTTGGAATTAATCCTACCAATCAATCAAACCATATTGTCAACTTTGTATCCCCAAACAGAAGTCTAAAGGTTTTAGCTCATAATTGAAGTAAATAACAGCAAACAAACAAAGTCGAGTTGCTTAACCATAATGATAAAACAAAAGAATAAATGGAATGATGAAATTTTGCCTCAATTACTCTCCGGGCTTGAATTCTAGCTTCCTTCGTCGTCTTCTAGGGTTTTTTTGGCTTCTCAATCGTAGCAAAGTATTTCTGAATCGTCCCAGAACTCCCTTCTATCGATCTGTGGAATTATCTTTAAATATACGAATCGACTCATCGAGTCAAGTGGTGACTCGTCGAGTCCCTCTCACATTCCCCGTATTGTGATAACTCTCTGGGATCCCGAGTCATTATCTTCTCAATTCTTCGATTGGACTCGCCGAGTAGTCGATCTGACTCGCCGAGTAGGTGCCATTTTTAATGTTTTTCTTCTTTATTCCATTCTCGATCTTCTAACTGTTTCTCCCGCTTCCTTTCGCTTCTGAGCTTCATCTTTGGACTGAAAAACATAATTTAACACTTTTAAGTACCTTTTGTCCATAATATGCAATAATTTAGCTAATAAATGAATAAAAATATATACTTAATATGAACTAAATATGCAAATATCAAAATACCCCACACTTGTCTTTTGCTTGCCCCCAAGCAAAACTGAATTTTAAACATATTAGAATCATATATAACAACTCCAATCTAACCCAGCCATTATGCCAAGACCGCAACGCATGCATTTGTGTCTAAAATTTTTCCTAAAGACCTCCCATACTCCAAATACTCACAATCCTCATAAACATTTGCCCACTCATCCCGAACTATGCTCATTTTATGCAACCCTCCGAATCCATCCGCAGAAAACCTCTTACCCTCAAGGTGTTTTTAATTGAGCAACCCGGGCATACATAATCTAGAATTACAACTTTTTGATACCACTATGGAGCTCTTTTGAATTCATCTCTTCTTTGATATTTGCTTTGATCTCTTTGAATTCACCACCTTTATTGTTTGATTTTCAGGTATCTTCAACTTTTTTGGATTTCTTGGAATTTTGATCTTTGGATCTTCACTTTAATTGCTCCAAAATTCATACAATTTCTCTTGTAATTCTCTCTTTTTTTTTAAACATGTACCTCTCTTTTTTTCACTCAAATCCCTACATGCTTAAGCAGGGGCGCTCAATCTCAACCTTTATTGGCTAACGATAACAATCTTCCTGGATACATTTCAGGTTTAGGCTGCTAAACATATTGCATCCCTCGGGCTGAGCAGGGTCGTGTTTTTGTCCCATGATTTCACTAGAATAAGGAAGCCACAAATGCACTAGAACATATATAGGCTCAACTAAACATTTGGGTTTTCATGCAATCAACACAACTCTAACATGGAGTCCTAATTACTTTTACCAAAATTTTCAAATTTAGATCCTAAGTAATACTTTTGGTATGCAAAATTTTAAAATTAGCCTAAATTAAGACTCTAAATTTTCTAATATGTAACCAACCCCCTACCCCACACTTATTTGATGCAATGCCCTCATTGCATATTATGTATGACAAAAACATAAAAAGAAACTAAAGAGGGAATTGAAACAAACTCCCCTGGGATACCAGTGGATAGGTTGATCACTTCCTTTTCAGCTCCAACTTCAATTGACTTTAGACATGGTATCCATGCCTTGGGTGTCTCGTCTCGTGTGGGTCACTCCAAATACACGGAAAACAGTGTAAGATCTTCAGGAATAAATATGGAAAGAATAGATAGTCAAGTGGTACTCTAATCAGCATCAAATCAGCAGCCCCTTCGACATGAAACCAAATGACTCGTCGAGTATATACCAGACTCGTCGATTTTCTTCGGGAAAATATTTGCATTTGTGAGAATTAAGGGCGACTCGTCGAGTCAGCTTAGTGCACTCGACGAGTTGGTCACTGAATGAAAATAATAGCATTCTGCATCTGATCCAGCTTCCAATAAACTCTCTATACTTTCTATTCTCTTCTAGACTCCCTTGCCAACATCTCTAAGGACCGGACTCAATACTTTAACTCTAACGCTCCCCTTTTTTCTTGACTCTCTTTCTCACTTTAATTCTATAACTCTAAACCCCTTTTGATGCTAGCACTCCTAATTCAATTCTGAAAAATTGTCAAAGCATCAAACATCAATTAAACATTAAAAGCAAGTTTTAAAAACATCAAACAAACCAAATAAAAACAAACACAAAATTAAAAATTGTTCAAAAAAAATCAATCCTCCTCATCATCATCATCAAGCCCTACTCCATTTCCTCCAGCCCACTTCTTCTTGCACTTATCACTTCTTCCCATGATGGAATATATGGAAAGTTACCACCATCTATGTGTGGAATGTTAAAGTGGTCAAAAAGTCGGATATGAGATTGATTGCTAAAATTCAAGCCCCGCGCCATTTGGTCTTGTAGCCGCCTCATCTCCACATTGTACCAATCCATTGGTACTTCTTCATTCTCAACCAGAATCACCGGCGGCTCATCCTCAACATCCCGCTCTCTCCTTGAACGAACCCTCCTCCCCGGTGCTTCGGAACCAACAACCGGATCATCATTCGGGATGGCATAATGGCCACCACCATAATATTCAATAATCCTCGCTCTCCGGAAAAGAATTGAATTGAACGGAGGTGTAGGGATCATCGTCATGAAATTCCACGCACCGCGATTCATCAACCCGAATGAATTGGCTAACCGGGTGACAAACATCCCACCATTGATTCAGGAAGTTTTGTGATCCTTGACCGCACCCTCCGAGAGATATGAAGCTAGACACCAAGGAATGTTGCAAAAAACGTCGGGTGTAATGATGCTCCATAAATAGAAGACATCAAGGTTGGAAACCTTGTCATCATCCTTTCGTTGATTGATGGTGGATGAAATGAGGCGGTGTAACGACCGAAAAGTACAACCAATTTTAATTTTAAAAAAAAAACATCTCGATTCCATTAAATCTTTACAAAAAGGTTTTCAATACAAAACATTTAACGTGTTCCCAGAATCATAATGCTATGAAATCATGAGGAGCGGTACGATCACGCCTTCGCCTTGCCACAGTCTCCTGAAGAACCTGAAAAACATGAAACCACAACTGTAAGCCCGAAAGCTTAGTGAGATATCCCCAAAATACCAACCACAAATACCATACACGCATAACATGCCATAACATATCCGATCACAGAACAACCATGTACTTCGGGTCTACTGTGTGACTGGTCCGCCGCACCGGCCTACAGTCCACCTGGTCCACCCTCTGAGTCTATCCACATACATCGATTCTGCAGTGTGATTGGTCCCCCCGCTCCCGAGCCTTCAATCCACCTGGTCCACTCTCTGAGTCTACAGTATGACTGGTCCGCCCGCACCGGGCCTTCAGTCTATCTGGTCCATTCTCCGAGCCTTCAGAATGTCTGGTCCGCCCTTTCGGGCCTACAGCCTATCCAGACCGCTCGCTGGGCCTTCAGGACAATCGGTCCGCCCTGGGTATCTTGGCCTACAGCACACAGCAGGACCGCCTCAACCCAACTCCAGTCCAAACAACCATGTGCACATATACATACAATCATATAGCAGTTCACAGTCAACAAGCAGATCAAACAGATCACATAGCATATCATCATCCTAACCAGGATACCGACCTAACAGGTCACTAGCATAGCATCACCCTATCTCTCAGGATACCGATCTCAAACAGGTCTCTATATACCATCCTAGCTCTCAGGATGCAAACATAACATAGCAACAACATAACAACAACTACCCGGATCTCAATCCGATAAGGGCCGGCCTTGGTGCCCTAGACCCTGTTGATATAGTGAGGATAACTCACCTCGAAACTGCCGACTGAACAGATAACCCGAACTGCTCCGATCACTGATACAATCTCCACCACTGGACGACCGCTAATGCATTGAACTCAAAACAACAATCAACAATTATCAAAATGCCCCTGGAAACCACTGGTCAACCCTTGATCAAAGACAAGGTCAAAGTCAACCCCTGACTGACTCTACTCGCCGAGTCAACCCGATGAATCGCCAAGTCCCCATACTCAGAACTTCCCTCAATCCGCGACCCAACTCGCCGAGTCACCCCGAGACTCGCCGAGTCCAACAACTCTGAGTCCACTCGCACACAACTCACCGAGTCATCCCTTGACTCACCGATTCTCGACTCGACCAGAAAATATTGGGACTCTTCGACAAGACTCGCCGAGTCCAAGAACAGACCCGTCGAGTCTAAGGCTATCTTCAACCTACTCGCCGAGTTGTTCATACAACTCGCCGAGTTCCAGTCCATCTTCATCCAACTCGCCGAGTTGTTCTTCCAACTCGTCGAGTTCCAGCTCATCTTCAAGCAACTCGTCGAGTACACCCATGTGACTCGCCGAGTATCACCGGTCTGAATCCATTCAGAAGCATTCCAGGCCATGGAATTGCTCCAAAACATAGATCTAGCCTCCTACAACCCATCCATCACGTAAAGTGGCAAACTTTACATGAATCCAAAGAGATCTATGCATTTTGCACATTAGGGCTAAGGTTTGGGACATGATAGCTTCATCCAACACTCAACACAGGGACTTTCATGCATTCCAACTCTTCTCCATTCCAGATCTGAGGTAGCAACCTCAGATCTAACCTCTAAACTCCAACACATCCAATTATCTAATCTCTAATACCCCCAAAATGATGCATCAAGGAAAATGGCAGCTCAAAGACGAGATATTACCTCAAAAGAACGCCCCAACTGCAATGAAACTTGAATCCAAGCAAAGCCCCTTGCTTCAAGCCTCTCCTTCTCTAAGATCTCTTCAATAACCACCTCTCCAAGCTCTAATTTGCTCAACAATTGTGCTTCTCCATGATTTTAGGGTTTCTGGGACTCAAGGGGGAATAAAGAGGTTGGGAGGAAAACATAATGTTCCTTATATAGGGCTCAACCCCGAGAATTAGGGTTTTCTCCACTCAGCGCCTACTCGCCGAGTCGGCTACTTAACACGCGACCCAGTCGCGACTCTACTCGCCGAGTCCACCCATGGACTCGCCGAGTCACTCTTTCCCAATTTACTCTTTTAGCCCTTCTACTTTACTCTTGATATTTCGGGATGTTACAATTCTCCCCCACTTAAATTAGGCTTCGTCCTCGAAGCCCACAACACTTCAATCCCAAAGATACTCCCACAACGCGTCACCTGGCCTTAACCTGGCCAAGTCCCTCAAGGCATACCCATCGAAACTCAAACACACTTTCTTTTTCCTTACGGTGTCCTGATCACCGTCTCGAGCCAGGCACTGACTGAACCCTCTGATAATCACACTCAACAACCGAGAATTGCCCATGAAGCATCACTGCCCCAAATCCCAACAATCACTCGACCCATAAGGGCTAGAAAACCAAGAACCATCGGATCCCCGATCCGAATCCCACTTTATCCATTCCGTGACGACGGAAAGACCCATTCTCAATCTCAGAGCAACTCCCACGAGTTCTCCTCTTACATTCACATACACATGCTGAACTTTCTCCAGCACCCTCAGGTTGGGAAAACCTGATACACTGATGATATCCTCCAACATCCCCCAGGATGAACCGCTAGCACATATCCAATACCTTGATCAGAATCACACTGAGGGCCCAAGACTCTCTCCCTGCATCCCTTCCGAGTCTCTTGGCTCTACATCTGCGGAATTCCTCCGCAACCTCAGCAGACATCCCAAACCGGATGAGCTTCTATTCCACTGCCGCAAACACGCTGCTCAAAAACCATACTCGAATTACTCTAATCATAACTCTGCTCTGCTGCTTTCACTTCCGTGAACTTGCACTCCCTCTCGGAGTTACACACCTCTCTCACTTCCTTTTCCAAGGAATCCACTTGGCTATATTGCCACTCCAACAAGTTCCACGGTGCTCGCCCAACGCTACACCACCCTTTAGCGTATCCGCTATCCATCCAACACACATACTATGACTCTCATCGCAGGGATTCTCAAGCCCATGCACTATCTCCACTAATCATGATCACTACCCGGGGCCAGACCTTCTAATGCAATCACACTGCAGCATACACAACCCAAAACCTCACACTGATCCAACAATACCTGCAGAGTCTTCAGCATGACTGGACCGCCTCACCAGGCCTTTAGCCCATCTGGACCACTCTCTCAGAACCTTCAGCCAATCTGGACCGCTCTCAGTGCCTTCAGTTTGACTGGACCGTTCTCTGAGCCTTCGGCCTGACTGGTACGCCTACCGGCCTTCAGTCTATCCGGGCCGCTCAACTAGCATTCAACATTTCGGGCTATCCTCCCGGAAAATCTCCCATGCATACCGTTCTAGCCCTCGAGGGGTTCCGAACTCTAACTCCATCATACATACTTGATCCCGGCCTGCTCCCAGGCCCTCCACAATCAAATGCCCTAGGTCTGTATCCCGCCCCGCCTGCTCGATACTCACTCCTATCAACCTATACTCTGGGCTGACAGAACACTTGCTGAATCCCAACAGCTAAGCACTTTCGATTACTCATCGATCTCCCAGAGAATTCTCCAATTCTCCCCTACTTGGGCACTAACTATCAACCACCGGTCGCCATCACCGACCTCCAAGAACAACTCTTCCACAAAGAAAACACTTACACGCGGACTGCTTCCCACAAGCATAAACAACCTCAACGAGATCTCACATCAACACTGATCAACCTGCTCGAAAGAAACTCAATCTGCATCTAACCACTCCTCAGAAAGCAGATGCTACCCGGCCTGCATCCCAATGTCGGGTTTCCACTAATAATCCTCATGAATGATAACCAACGGAATTCCCAAAACAATAACCCATAACCAAAACTACAACCCGCAAAAAGACGAATACCACATCGAAAACCAACAAAATACCAGCTCATAAACATTACACCACAATAATCACAAGATAACAAGACATCAAGGAAAGAAACATACCCGCAGCTGCATCCGGCACTGCTATGACCTCCTCTGCTGCAAGCTGGTAAGCACGACCCTGAGCCCTTGGGGGCTCTGCTCCACCCTGACCTCCACCTGTGATCCACAAAGTGGCCGGTGCTGGAGCTTGCACCGGTCCTGCGACAAGTTATGGACAGTTGACCCTCAAATGCCCAACCTAATGACACTGATAGCAAATCCTCAAATCCCGAACTGGCGCTGCCTGCCGACAATCCCTCGCATAGTGCCCCTCCTTTCCGCACTTGCGGCATGCACCACCGGACCTACAAACTCCGGTGTGACCCCTCCCACACTTGTGTAAAAGAAAGCAAACTCTATATAACGGGTTGCCTCCCGCCAAGCGCTTCTTTTTAAGGAGTCATTAGCTAGACTCCTTCCCGTCTACGTTTCGTCATCTTCGAGCATCGGGAATGCACGCCTAACTTTTTGTGATTTGTACTTGGTCTTGTAAGCATGAATCTTCTTCTTGTAAGCCCTTTTCAATGCATCTCTTTTCCCTTTCACAGCATCATCCTCAGCTGCTTGGGCTTCCCTTTTCCTCTTTTTCTTCTTTACCCCATTCTTCTTCACTTTCTCTTGCACCTCCTTCTCTTTAAATTTAATTACTTCATATTTCATGATGGTTCGTGCTTTAGGTTTAGTAGTGAATGGTTGATCAGCTTCCACCCTCCTCTCCTTTGTCTCTTCATCCTTTCCTGTGCTCAACCCATCTTCAAAAGGAATCGTATCAAGACATGCTACATCGGCGTATTGAACTTTCCTTCCCTTTCCTCCTTCTGCTGTTTGTTCTTCTAAAGAATCATGAATACTATCTAAATCCAAGGTATGTGAAGAACTAGTAACAAACAGATTTAAGTCGGCCAAGTCTTTGTCAAATTCGACTGGACTCGTCGAGTCCATTAAAGTGACTCGGCGAGTCTGATCGGGTTTCATCACTTCTTGGGTGTTTTCTGAGTTGGCTCCTTCCAGTAGCTTTTCTAACTCTTCCAAGTCCTTGTTAACATCTACATCTTCTTCAGAGTGTATCAAAAAATTGCTTGGATCTTCTTTTAGCAAACGTGCAAGCTCTTCTTGTAATATCTCATCATCCAATTGGATAATTGAGATTCCTCCATTCTTTTCTTCTTCTTGCTTGGCTTCTGGAATAGCTTTAAACATTATAGATTCATCACCCACCCTTAATGTCAATGTAGACTCACATATATCAATTAAAGCACACGCGGTGTTCAAGAATGATCTCCCCAAAATAATTGGAATTTCGGGGTCTTCTTTCATATCAACTACCACGAAGTCTACTGGGAAAATAAACTTGTCCACTTTTATTAGGAGATTCTCACAAACGCCTTGTGGATGAATTATCGTCTTGTCCGCCAAATGGATCTTCATATTCACCGGCCTTGGTTCTGGTAAATTCAACTTCTTAAAGAATGACAAAGGCATCAAATTGATGCTTGCCCCCGAATCAGCTAATGCTCGGGTGAAAACTTCATTACCAAATTGGCACGGAATCACCATATTTCCCGGATTACCCTTCTTTTCGGGTAGCTCACTAATCAATATTTCCGCGACTTCAGCCAAATCTTTCCTAGCAGCAAAAAGGCTCTTAAGCAAGTTGAAGTACTTAGGTGTTTGTAGCATTGTTTCCACAAATGGCACATTAACTTGTAAAGCTTTAACATGCGTCATGAAGGTTCTGTATGCTTCTACTTTTTCTGCAGGCATGACTTGGATTGGGTATGGCAGAGGAGGATTATAAGGCTTCAAAGAACTGGCAGATTTATCATTTACGTATGGACTCGTCGAGTCCATTGGAGTGACTCGGCGAGTCGGATCGGGTTTTGCTGGATCCGATTCTTCTACCTTTTTTGCCTTCTTCTTGGAGATTCTCAGTGCTTCTGTGAATGTTTCTTCACTGTTGGAGGTTATTACACTTACATTCTCCATTCTTGGATTGGGTTCGGTGTTACTCGGAAGTTGACCCGGTCTTCTATCATTCACTTGATGCGCCAACTGCCCCAACTGTTTCTCAATGTTGAGAATTGATGCTTGCTGATTCCTTAGCATGTTTCTGGTCTCGTGTAAGCATCGTGATCACTGTGTCTTTTTTCGGACGCGGCTATGAATCTAGTGAATGACTCTTCTAAATCAGCTTTCTTTACTACCGGTTCTTCCTTTTGGTATAGTCCCCTCTCCTTCTGCTTGTATTTCTCCTCCTTTGCCTTCTTATACTCCTCGTATGGTAGCCAATCCTTCTTAGGTTTCCGCCAATTTTCATCATATCGATCACCACTTGAATAAAAGACTTGAGCTTTCTTATTTCCATTCTCATCCAAATCACAATCCTTTGTGAGATGGGGCCCTCTACAATTTTCGCATCCTACCCTAATAACATGGATTGCTTGATCCATTTTTGTCATTCTTCAATCTAGACTATCAAGCTTAGCTATCACCGCCGCCATGCTATCATTTGCCGCGTTCACTACCCCACGACTTACTTCGTTTCTCAGATTATGGTATTCTCTAGAGTGCTTAGAGAATTCTTCAATTAATTCTTTAATTACCGGGGGCGCCTTCTTTGTGAGCGGGCCTTGAGAATCAAGCAATTGCCTTGTGGTGACATTGACTCCATCATAGAAGATGGAGACCTCTTGTTGGCTATTAAGGTCATGGTGTGGGCAATTTCTAAGTAGGCTCTTGTATCTTTCCCAAGCTTCATAAAGAGATTCTCCGGGTTGTTGCTCGAAGTTGGCAATGGCTTTCTTTAGCTTGGCTATCTTGGAGGGTGGGCAGAAATGGTCTATGAACTCTTCTTTCATCTTGGCCCATGTGGTGACCGATCCGGCAGGAAGTGACTTTAACCAATCTTTTGCAACTCCTTTAAATGTGACAGGAAGCATGCGAAGAAGCTGGGTCTCGCGTGGAACATTCGAGACGTTGAAGTAATCGGCCACATCATTCACTTCGTCCAAGTGCTTGTAAGCGTCTTCGTGATCCTTCCCGTAAAAAGGAATCTCCTTGAGTTGGGCGAGAATATGGCCTTTTAATTCGAAAGTAGCGGTCGCGGGAATTGCGGGTTGCACAAGCCCCAGCCCGGTGTCATCACGCATCCTTTTCTTCCATTCCCCCATGGGGACTTCATCAATGTTAGCCATTGTGATAGCTAACTCTTCTTCGGAATCGATTTCGTGCTCGTAAGTATGCTCTTCTTCTTCCTCGGTCTCGTACTCGATATCTTCTTGAATTGGTTCTTCCACTGTCAACGAGGCACTGGATGCTCCTGATTTGCTGCTCTTCTTCTTGCTGAAAAAGGATTTTAAGTTTTTGAGTGGTGAGTTCTTTGAAGATGTGGTTTCTCCAACGGCTTTTCCTTTGCTTCTTCTTAGTGCGGATTCCGGGTCTTCCAAAGGAGGGACCAGAGGTGTATCAGATCCTCGGGTCATGAAACAACTGTAAACAAAAAAAACAAAAGAAACAGAACGCGTAAAAAGAACAAAAATGAAATAAAAAATAAAGACTGAAACAGCGATGTACTCGCCGAGTCGGCACGAGTGCACTCGGCGAGTTCAAGGCAAAAACAGAAAAGAAAATTTCTAGTTATTCTAAAAACGATTTTTTTTAAACTAATTCTACTTACTGAATTACTTTGTAAATAACTTTGTGTAAGATAAATCCCACACATATGATCGATTAAACTAGAATTTAATATTAATTTTAGAACCGCTCCCCGACAACGGCGCCAAAAACTTGATGTGTGCAAACTCACTTAGTTTTAAACCTACTTTTAATTATCAAATAACACACAAAAGGCAGTGAACCTATCAATTGTGGTATAGCTAAATAAGCAGGGTATCGATCACAGGGAACAACAAATTAAATTAAAAACTAATTTTATCTAAGTTAATTAAGAAGTAGGGGTTTTCTCTAGTTTTACAAGACTAGAAACTTACTACTATTACTAATTTAAGACTAGAAAATAACGATTTAACTAGATTCAATAATTGGAAAGGAACTTCTGTTTAGTTCAACTTGGTTAACTCTATGGTTGATTTCAAGGTAATGGTGCAATGGATTAATTCTTTCGTTGGTTACCGATTCAAGTGATTAGATTCGTATTCACTACCCTAATCCTTAGCAAATAAACTAACTTAAACAGTGGCCAATTGTCTAATTTAATTATATTCACTAGATTAATTATTCGGGTTAAATTAGACTTGCAATAGTTAACTAATTTATTCTTTTAATTAACTTCTTGTTTGATGGTCATCTTACAAGCTTGCACATGAATTTACTTAATTTTCTTATTAATTCTAGTTTCATATTCATTAATCCTAGACATATAGCATAGTGATCACATAGCATATGAGGTTAATAATCAATAGATGTTCATGCTAATCAATTATCTTCCTATTAACAGAAAATTAATTATTATTCACACACAAGGTTCTTTAGCAAGCTAAAATAACAAAAATTCACCAACTTGGAATTAATCCTACCAATCAATCAAACCATATTGTCAACTTTGTATCCCCAAACAGAAGTCTAAAGGTTTTAGCTCATAATTGAAGTAAATAACAGCAAACAAACAAAGTCGAGTTGCTTAACCATAATGATAAAACAAAAGAATAAATGGAATGATGAAATTTTGCCTCAATTACTCTCCGGGCTTGAATTCTAGCTTCCTTCGTCGTCTTCTAGGGTTTTTTTGGCTTCTCAATCGTAGCAAAGTATTTCTGAATCGTCCCAGAACTCCCTTCTATCGATCTGTGGAATTATCTTTAAATATACGAATCGACTCGTCGAGTCAAGTGGTGACTCGTCGAGTCCCTCTCACATTCCCCGTATTGTGATAACTCTCTGGGATCCCGAGTCATTATCTTCTCAATTCTTCGATTGGACTCGCCGAGTAGTCGATCTGACTCGCCGAGTAGGTGCCATTTTTAATGTTTTTCTTCTTTATTCCATTCTCGATCTTCTAACTGTTTCTCCCGCTTCCTTTCGCTTCCGAGCTTCATCTTTGGACTGAAAAACATAATTTAACACTTTTAAGTACCTTTTGTCCATAATATGCAATAATTTAGCTAATAAATGAATAAAAATATATACTTAATATGAACTAAATATGCAAATATCAGTATCCTCTCCCTTAAGCGTTACTATAGCGAAACAATTTCCAAACTCTGCAAATTTGCAAATTTAGAACTTTATTTCCTATAAGTAGCATTGCTAACTTGCAACACTTAACATAATAATCACACTCTCACTAACATAATAATTATGTTCTTACCAGCATAACAATTATGTTTCCACTAGCTTTGACATGTATCCAAAAATCAACTAGACTTCTAGAAATCAATACCTATTGACTTTCTTACCAAAATTTAGATTTCTGACGTATGGTGCTTCGATAAGTCTTTATCTAGACTTCTCAAGCTCATACACCATTCATTAGATAACTTATATGTATGTCTAAACCTTTTCAGAACTTATAGCAATAAGTCCCGACTGTTCAAACTATTTGCCATTTCTCACAATTCAAACTATGAAAAGGGATGTCGTAATCATACTCGAATTTGAGAACGCAATTATCACAACTGCTAACTCTAATGGTATCAATTAATCCTTTAAAATCTACAAGTGAAAGCGTTTCCTCACAATCATTTTCATGAAGTAGAGAGAAACCTTTTACCACTTAGATTTTATGGTGTATGTGTTCCTATCCACGTGAATTTTGCATTTCCAACCACTATCGTAAGACAATTTTTAATGACAAATTCAAACTCATATGGATTGAACTCACTTATCTTAATTTCTAGCCATTCGGTAGCACAAGGACCTACCAACGCTTCCAAGTTATTGAGTAACTCACCCATACAGATCAATGTACTTTCACTGATCAAGGTACTTTGCCTTATGTGATCAAATGAGAACTCATAAAACTCACATGCATAGTCAACTTAACTGGAATGGACACAGAAACAAGAATGTGTCAACACGATAAGTGATTAACCTCAGGTCGTGTGCTAGTGATTACTAATAGGTTTATTCATGATTGTTTTCCTGAAACTTTTCAAGATCAACAAGACTTCCACTGACTTCTTTACATATAAGATTCTCTGTCAAATAACATTTCTCGACAAACAAATATTCAATAGTTAGTGTGGGTTCTTATCAAGAAAACACTACATATAATTGGTCTTAGTTTGTATTTGTTTAAACCAAAACATCACAACTACCAAGTTCCAATGTGCTAGAGCAAGAAAACATTTCTACTCTACATTTCATGAGGGGTTGTAAACCTACTTAGAACATATTACTCAAGGTGCAACTTGGAGTAACTAGAGTAAGACTCTAAAACTTGATTTTGGAACGAAGTATGATTCATCTTCTTGATTTAACCATTTCAACAATACTTGATTCCTCTTCTTAGTCATATAAATGAACTAAGGTATCCTTAGAGGATCAATTGTGACATGGTTCCATAATCATTAGAATGCTCACAAAACATGATACTAAAGTATTTTCCTTTCCCTTCAGACTAGAGAAACTTTTATCTTTCTGCCCAACCGATTCTTCTTATTCGTTCTGCTATATTTTGAGAGTTTTCAAGGTATCATAATTACACTTAATCATGTAAGCATGACCATATTTACCGAACTATCAGTAAATCATGACAAATAGACTTATTGTCCTTTGTGGTGGATCTGACCAGTTCATATCAATGTGTAATAGATCCTTTAGTCTTCACTTTACTCACATATACACGTGAGCAAGGAATTTAGTCTTAGTTTTCCAAAGATCAAGATTCTCATACATCACACAATTCAAATCGCATGATTCCAAGTTTCTGTCCAATTGAAACTTGGGTGATGACAATTCTTCCTCACTTGGTAAAATAGGACACTACCACAAGCGATATAACGAAGAATCAAATCCATTTTCAACATTGCTAATAACAGAAATACAAACACAAATTTTCATAAATGCCATTGCAAGTAATCATAAAGCAAATGAGATAAAACCAAAACTTACTTTATTGATAATGTGCGGAAAACTTGTCCTTGCAATGCAAATACATATGAAAACTGTGTTTCTAAATATTCCTAAGCAATCTATCATAACTCCTAAGTAGAAGCTCCAAATCCTGATCATTGAACCATGTGACTGAAATCCATTTCTTCATATCAAAATTAGCCATTACTTCTTCTTAAGCTTCCTTTATTCTCTTAGATTCTGCAAAACATCAAAATGCAAATTATCACATCATGTACTAGGAATCTATGAACAGGAACTAAATAAAGTTAGATAGTGGATCTACCTGAAGTAGAGTCATACAATTTGACTTTACAATCTCTAAAATATCTCAGGTATTCAGGGAAGCTTCGCTCCAATGCCCCTTCAATCAGCAATAGAGACAGATAGACTCTTTGGGAATGACACGTGAAACTATCACAACATCGGCCTTTCTCTTATGGTCAAACTTTTTGACCTCAGCTGATTTCTCTCTCTTAGGAGAAGAAATCATTTATGGACTATCATTGTTGTCATTGCCTACGTCCATGTAAATTTAGGAGGTAGATCTTCCAAACAAATTCACTTGACCAGTGCGCCAAAGCATTGCTGCTTTAGCAACAATTAACGATTATGTCAGATCAATAAATGTCACGTCGTGGTCTGTCATATATTAGTCCTTAACGAATTAACTATATAACTCAGGAAGCGATTAAAGAACCAAGTCAACAGCTAGCTCCCTTGGGAAAACGACACCCGCCATTCCCAATCTGTCAATGTGCGACTTCGTCTTGAGGACGTGTGCACACACAAACTTTCCATCTTGGTGTTTTCATGCCAATAGGGCTTGAATAACCTTGAACTTTTCAAGTTGACGAAATTGTGGGCCAAGGAGAATCATTGAAGGAGGCGGAGGAAGAGAATGATTTCCAGTTCCACCAATGCACGAAGAAGGGAACGCTCTTTCACCTTGATTGGCACGTGGAAGATCATCTTCAAAGGGAAAACCTTTTCCAAGGGATTGAGGAAAACCATAGTTGCCAAAACTAGACATCTATAAAAGAGAGAAAATTCAAGTAAGTTATGTGGTATTTTGGGGATCTCACTAAGCATTGTACTTACGGTTTTTAGTTTATGTTTCAGGTACTCCAGTTTTCAAATGGGAGAGCTCGAGATGATCGCAGAGCACACACCACAAGTTTTCGTGTTCTATGAATTACTCTAATTTTATGATGTTTTGTTAAATCTTGGATTCCATGGTTTTATGGGAAATATATGTATCATTACAAGAAAAATGGTCTTCTGTGACTAAACTATCAAAAACTGATTAATCAGTCTTGGATACCATGTATCTAGGATTGATGAATTAGTCTCAAATATTATCTAGGACTGATTTTAATATGTGAATAATCTGAGAGTAGCTAGACCTATTCGAGACTGAAATTTAGTCCCTAATATGGTTGTGCTAGTTTAGGTTTGGATGGAAACACATCAAGGACTGAATTTCAGTCTCGAATAAATTAGATTCAATCTTGACTTAGGAAGGAAACTTATTAGGGGATGAATTTTAGTCCTTAATACATTCACATCAGTTTAGGTTTAGAGGGAAACACATTAGGGATGTAATTTCAGTCTTGAATAGACTAATGTCAATTCTGAATTAAGAAGGAAACTTATAAGGGACTAAATTTCAATCCCTAATTGAACCAATTTGATTTTTTAAAGGAATTTATTAGGGACTAAGTTCCAATGCTTGATAGGGATTGAATTTCACTTCTAGATGAACATGAACACTGTTGATTTTTTAGAGCACCTTTTAGGGATTGAATTTTACTATTTGTTAAAATTATTTAGTAATAGATACCATATATCGTAAACTGATGAATCAATAATGTATGCTATTTTCATTGAAACATATTAAGGATTGAATTTCAGTTTCATATATACTAGCACCAATTTTGTTTGTATGGGAAGCCTTAGGGACTGAATTTCAATCCACTATTAGAAAAAAAAATTATAATGACAAAAGAATTACGACTCGCAACAATTTTATGATAGAGAAAAACGTATGTCCTAAAAAGTATAAATATTGTGGTATTTTAACTTCTATATTTGAGAAAGGATAATACAACACTTCAATTTTTATTTATATCCGTCTTCTAAAATCATCATTTTATATTTCATCCCTAACCCCCTTCATTAGAGAATGTCCAAAAGAAATTGAAAAAAAATTATCAAGCTATGTATATCTTGCACTCCTCCATGAAGCAACTCTACAATAATGAATCATCTAGTTCTTCAATTAAGCAAAAGTTCTCTAAATCGTCATATTTAATTAAAACGTCTGCTTTTTTTACTTAATCAATTTTAAGTTGGTTCCGAGTTCGATCTACTTGGACCAAGTTTTTTAGACTCAGACCTACTTTGCCTAAGTTTTACTAAATGTTAAGGTTTTTTGGCTGAGTAAGCCGAACTTGTCTTTATAGAGGGTTGAGTCTGAATAACTCGCTAAGTACTAGATCATGTTTTTTGAGTTTAGGAAATTTCTATAATATTTTGAAAACTGTACCGGTCACCGGTTGTCTTATTGTTTTGATGGTTCAACCGGTTGAAAAAAATTGATAAATATCGTCATTACATCATAACTAAATATAAATTTATATAAAAAAATACAAAATATACAAAAAAAAAAAACTTAATAAGTAAAATACCAATGACAATATAAAACTTTTAGTAAAAAAACCTATGATTCCATTATATTTTTGTTGTTCAAAGTAGAGGGAAACACGATAAACGGTTTGTAAAATAGTTGTAAAACATCTATTTATTTGTGTGTTTGATTAATTAAAGAGAAAATTGATTAAATAAATTAATACTACAATTTTGAAAGAAAAAAATGAAAACAGACGTATAGGATCACTTATAGCATTTGGTGGGAAAATGTGATCCCACATCGAGACCAAAATGAAACATGCGGTGGCGGCTTCCATTATAAATATGTTTTTACACATATTAAGATTTCCAAGTAAAAACAATGGTTCAAGCCTTCTCAAATGGTTTGATTTAGTTTTTAATTACTGGTTTGGAACACGCCCTTCCACTCTAACTTTATTATTTGTGAATTGGGTTTTATTGGTTAAAATTATCTAGTTCAGTTGTTTTTTCTTATGAAATGCCTAGCTTTTGGGCATATAATAACGGGTAACCCGATTGTTTCTAGTTTAGTTTTAGCTTAACAGTATTTAGGACTGATAGGATATTAAATAGGGTTTTAGAAACACATTATAATCGAATGACACATTATCAATGACTGATATCATGTCCCTAGAAAATCGTATTAGACTGAAGGGAGTAGGTATCGCTAAGAGACTTGCCACCGGTCGCCACCCTCGCCAAACATCGCCCCCTGGCATGTGCCAAGGGGCACGCCAGCATAGCCTTGCCAGCGAAGTAGCGAGAAGAAAGAGAAAGGGTTTAGGTGGTTGATTCTTGTTCATGTCAAATCTTTTGCAGATTCACATGCGATTTTGATTATTGTTTCTTCTTCTTGCTCGTCTTCAAACCCCCTTCAAGTTCTTCTACGCTTTTCTTCTCTTTGACCCTTTTCTAGGTACCATTTTCCCTCTCTCTCACACACGCATAAAACACATGTTTCTTTGTGTAAAGATCGTAAACCCCATTACGTTTTTTCTGATATTGTTTTTGGGGTAGGAAATTGGGGTTTATTTCACACAATAGGTTGTCATTTTGTTGTAAATTCGAGCAATTATTGCTTATCAATGGCGGATTTTAGAACACTTCACACTATAATTTCTCCAAGTTTCCCCCTTTTCCCCATCTAAATGCAAAGATTTTGCACATAATTGTGTGTAAGGCTGTAAGCATAATCTCTCGATGATCAAATTACCATAATTCTGTTTCAGAAAAATCTGTGTTTATTTCAGTTTGAGTTTAAGCTTTCAAACTTCTTTGTGGTGATGATTTATTATAACTTTGAACATATGACCTTGTGGTTTTGTAATTGATTGTTGATTTAATTGGTTTACTGTTATTAGTTATATATATACACCTTAAACAACAATCATTTAGGTTTAAATTTTGTTTCCTTGATTTGATCATGAGTAATTGGATTGTTGATTTAATTGGTTTACTGTTATTAGTTATATATTATAGTCTCAAGTCTCCATTTAATGTTTTTCTTCCTGGGTCAAAACAATCGTGAGTTGCTGCCCTTTTCTTCATAAAGAAATTTCAAATCCAAAATTGGTGATGTGAGTAATTGGATTGTTTTTGTGAGTAACTGGATTGTTTCAGGTTCTTTTTTTATAGTTGGACAGTTCTACCCTTGTTATTATTATGGTTCATTTGATTAGTATGGAATGGAATCAAGATTATAATGAAATCAAGAATAGAATGTAATTTAATAGATTGTAACATCAAGATTAGAACTGGAATGGAATGGAATGAAGATCAGAATGGAATCAATAATAGAACAGGAACAACAGATGTACATGGACAGAAAAGAGAAATGCTGGACAGGAATGGAAGCAAGTGGAGATTGGAATGGAATCAATATTAGAACAGGAAATTGAGTATAACATGTTTTTGTCCAAACCAAATAAAACTAAACAGAAACAAACATAAATTGAACCAAATAAAGACTCAAACAAACACATTACAGATTGATTTTTTGCCCAAATCAAACAAACATAACCAAATTAAACAAACACAAGAAAGATAACCAAAAGGTAATTACTTTATGTGATATTAAATAAATCAAAAAAATGTTTGTGTAATATTAAAAAAATGTTTGTCTATTAAAATAAAATAATTAAATTAAATTAAAAAAAATAAAGAAAAAAATGGAGTATCAGGAGTGTTACCACTCCCTGCTAAATGTCAATATTAGGTGCTAAATGGAGAGAAATGAGGTGTCACTCAAAAAGCTGACATGGCAAGGTGTCAAAAGTGTTACCCCTCCCCTTAGCCTTACGGGCTAATATTGACATAAAATGGGACTCTTATGGTATATTGCAGACTGAATGAGATAGTATCAAGGACTGGTATCCAGTCTTCTAAGATAGTATCAAAGACTGATTCGACATAAAATCGGTAGATCAAGAAATATATATTAGAGACTGAATGTTATACCTTCTAAGACTGAGTTACTGTCTTTGATACTTATATGTATCAGGGACTGATTTTCGGTCCTAGATACATAAAAAAACTATTATCTAGGACTAGCTTTCGGGGACTAGCTAAATCAGTCTCGAATACTCTTCTGAGACTAATTATTGACCATCCGAGACTGATTTTGTCAGTCTTTGATACCTCCTTTTCTGGTAGTGTATTAACAATTTATTAATCTAAAAACAAAAAAAATATGTCATGATTTTTGGGATGTTACAAATTGGTATAATAGTCTTGGTTTAAGGGATTCAGACATACTCTCAGGTGTGTCTGAACTCAAACTGAGGGTTTGGTAAAGTTTTCAAAAGAAAAGTATTTTTAAGAAAATAATTTTCTAAGATAAGGGAAGGGTGTGGTGCATGCAATCAGCCGAGCTCAAGTAAGTTTTTCCAAAATACCCATACATGTTATCTGCTATGATTAGAATCTGTGAATCGTATGCTAGTTAGGGCTAAGGGTCTACTCAGTTTTTGCATGGTAGAATGCTTGGAGATATGCCTTTGTATGTCTATTGCATGAGTTGGTAGAGTCGCATGCTAGTGCTTGATTTGTATGATGCTTTATAGCCTTGGGAGGATTGGACCCTATGCTGGAATGGGAATATATATTGGTATCAGTATCTGCTAAGTGTATGCTTTAAAAATTGTAGACGGTTATGATCTTATAACCCTAGAATAATTGATTTGGCCTTATTTCCTGTTCCTTTTTTGGTTGTGGTCCTAGGGTAGAGTATTTTATTCGACTGCCTATTTGATCATGTTCTGTATATAATTTGCTCGCATAAGGAAACCGGCAGTAAGGGTGGAAATTTCTTGCATGAGTGGTGGTGTGTGGGTTGAATGTCCTATGATCGCTCTATGGATTGGAGTGTTACTGCACGAATGTTGCTTGCTTTGTGCTTTGTGGAACTCTTAGGTGACGGAAGTTAGCTACTAAGTGAATATGATTGTATTCATGAGGTGGGTGACTGGCATTATGGGCATTTCTTAAGCAGCTGATGGCAGGGTGAGGTTGTATACCTAGGAGAGCCTGGGATGTGCGTCAACGGGTTTTGTGGCGTTGTTTACTAAGTTTTTGGTGCATCATTTTGAGAAAGTGACTTACAGGATTCAGGATGATTCTTAAGGAAAGTATGGATAAGTATGCAAGGTAGTATTGGGCCCGTACTACTGAAAGTACAAGATCCATACTCGAATCGAGGAGAGTCTTAGAGAATCTAAGAAGCTCATGGGAAGAGGATTCCTGAGTATGTTCTGATCATTTGTATGTTGTATTTCAGGTTGGTGATGAGCACCCAGGAAGGAGGTTCTTGTTCTGGTTCTAGTTCAGGTGCAAGTATTGAGCCGATTAGCGAGCAGATGTGGTAATTCATCTCGTCGTAGATTACCCACGGTATTCTGGAGCAGACTCCTGTGATCTTTGGTTCAGTTAAAGAGGGGATTCTGGAGATCTTGAATAAGTACTTAGGCATGATCCGTGCTGAGGTTATGGCTATCGTTGGAGCTTGCACTCTATCATTCTGTGTGAGAGAGAGATCAATTTGGAACACCTAGAGAAGAGGAGGTCAGATTAGGTGTAGACAAGGGAGGCTCCCAGGAAAAGACCCAAGGCTTCGGATCAGCGATTGGGATGCCAGAATGGCCGGGGTCGGTGTAGCATGTGCGGGAAACTGCACGATGGAACTTGTCGTTCCAAGGGTATGGGTTGCTATAAGTGTAGCAGGATTGATCATGTCAACATGGATTGTCCTCAGGGGTCAAGACCTTTATGTTTTCTCTACGACCAAGTGGGCCACAAGAGAGCCGTCTGTCCGATGAGGAAGGGAGGAGAAGTAAGTGCACATGCTACAACTATTTTATGGATCTCTGATAGTCGTGAGGGTAGGGCAGGAGCCCCGGCAGAGAGGAGCCAGTCATTTTAGTGTCAGTCAGAGGAGGCTCATGCTCCAGTAGGTGATTTTACGGGTATGTTACCTTTTGCATTCTCTTCAGTTGTTATCAGTATTTATGTTTCTTGGAATTTTATATTGGTTTGGGTATGCGTTATCTTGGGTTTAATTCTCTATTATTATTGGGTTATATCTTCGAATAATTTTTATACGCCTTTTTTGGATTTGGTGTCTAATCCCATAGCTGTAACTGGGATGTACTTGACCCGATTGTAGCATGATCCTTTTTGGGTTGCCTTCACTAGTGCAACTTGATAGGATGGATTTTGAGAATAAGGTTGTTTATGGTTTATTAATATATTACAAGTATAATATATTAATATGAAATCATATTATTTAATTAATATTGATCAATAATTAATTTGGAATTAATTTTGTGATCAAAAGTGTAACGACTCAGATTTTTCAAACAAATTTTTCATTTTTAAAACACAATTATTTCCATTAAAAACAAGGCATAACTAGTTAATTATTCATTCAATACAATTATTCAAATCCCAAGATCATAGAAACCATCTTCAGTGTGTATCGATCATGCCGACGCCTTCCCACGGTCCTCGCTAGTACCTGAAATACATGCACAACAACTGTAAGCATAAATGCTTAGTGAGTTCCCCAATATACACTTACACACATACGCCTTTCCAGGCCCTGACCTTCCGGTCCTCATTACAACGCCTTCCGGCCCATAACATAATCGCCTTCCGGCCCACATATCATACATAGCATACATAACAATTAACTTACCACATATAGCATACATATCACATATCATATCTGACCTTCCGGTCACACAGTCAAACCCTTCCGGGTACAGTATAGTGAGAAGACTCACCTCGTATATGCTGAAAGCTAGCAACTCCTGAAATGACTCGTGCACAACCGACGAGCTACAACCTCCCTATAACATTACATGACTCATTAATAATTATCTCTTCTAAGTGTGACTATCCCTAAGAAGTCAGACTTAGGTCAACTCTGGTTAACGGTCAACGGTCAGCTCGACCGGACTCGGCGAGTCCCATGACGACTCGGCGAGTCTAGTCGTCCTCACAAATTCCTGAATATTCCCTTTCTACTCGTCGAGTATTCCTCTTGACTCGACGAGGTCCTCGTGGAAGAATCGCGGGGCCACCCCGACTCCACTCGCCGAGTCTGATGAACAACTCGGCGAGTCCCAGTAAATCTTCAAGCTACTCGCCGAGTCTGAAGAACAACTCGGCGAGTCCATGCCATGCAGACGAGTAACTGCTTCCTGAATTACGTATGGTCCAACAATATACAACCATGGGACCCTCTGGACGTCTAAACATCTCATTACTGGGGTAAAAACGTTTGGGTAACAACATCATAACCCATCAAATCACTAAATGGGTTTCATAAACCCTAAACTTACATACACATCAAAATAACAGAATTGGTCCGAGTATTACCTGAAAACGCACTCTCTGTGTCCCCCAAATCTCAGGTCTCAATTCTCCTTGATATTCTTTTAGCCAAATCCCTCTTCTTCTTGCCTAACCAATTCTTCCAAGTTCCAAAAGCTTTCTCTCCTGCTCCAGACGTCCACAGCGATTAGGGTTCCTCTCAATCGACCAAAAGACTGAAAATGACGGCCTAAGAGGCTTTAAATACGATCCAAACTGAACGGTTAGGGTTTCTGCTGAACAGCGTCGACTCGCCGAGTCCATATCTGGACTCGTCGAGTCCAGTCGCGGACCCGCGACCAAGTCTGCGATCCTACTCGGCGAGTCTAGGCTCCAACTCGCCGAGTCCCCTCTTAAATCACCCCAAAAACATAATTTTAATAATACCTGAGATTCCGGGCTGTTACAACTCTCCCCCACTTGGATTAGACTTCGCCCTCGAAGTCTCACTCTGCAAATAGTTCCGGATGCTGCTCCCGCATTTCGCGCTCCGGTTCCCAAGTCATTTCTGATCCCTTACGGTGTTGCCATTGAACCAACACCAGAGGTACTTCCTTGTTCCTCAGAACCTTGATCTTCCGATCCCTGATCGCCACTGGTCTCTCCGCGTAATTCAGGCTTGCATCCACCTGAATATCCCCCAATGGAACCACTGCCGACTCATCGGCTATGCACTTCCTCAACTGCGATACATGAAAAGTGTCATGGATCTGACCCAACTCCGCTGGCAACTCCAACCGATAGGCTACCCGGCCTATCCTTGCAACCACACGAAATGGTCCAATATACCGGGGCCCCAATTTGCCCCTCTTCCTGAATCGAATCACTCCTTTCCAAGGAGAGACCTTCAGGAGAACGAAGTCGCCGACTTGAAATTCAAGCTCGGATCTGCGCCTGTCTGCATAACTCTTCTGTCGGCTCTGGGCAGTCAATAACCTTTGTCTCACTTGCTGAATCTGCTCTGTCGTCTGGAGTATGATTCCGTGCTGCCCATCACTCTCTGTCCCACCTCTCCCCAGCAAATGGGAGTCCGACACCTCCTACCATACAACAGCTCGAAAGGCGGCATACCAATGCTCGAATGGTGGCTGTTGTTGTAGGAAAACTCTGCCAATGGCAAATACGCATCCCAACTACCCCCGAAGTCTAACACACACGCCCGGAGCATGTCCTCCAGCGTCTGAATTGTCCGCTCGCTCTGACCGTCTGTCTGGGGATGGTATGCGGTACTAAAATGCAATTTAGTACCCAGCTCCTCATGGAATTTCTTCCAGAACCTGGAAGTGAAGCGCACATCGCGGTCTGACACAATCGAGATCGGCACCCCGTGCCGAGATACCACCTCCTTCACGTATATCTCCGCTAACTTTTCCGCTGAAGAACTCTCACTGATGGCAAGGAAGTGTGCACTCTTCGTCAACCTATCCACAATCACCCAAATTGCGTCAGCTCCCCTAGCAGTCCTTGGCAATTTGGTGATAAAATCCATAGTGATCTGTTCCCACTTCCACTCGGGGATCTCCAATGGTTGTAACTTGCCATGCGGTCTCTGGTGCTCAGCCTTAACCCTACGGCAGGTCAAGCACCTCTCAACGAACCATGCCACGTCCCTCTTCATACAGGGCCACCAATATTCCTTCCTTAAGTCCAAATACATCTTTGTAGCACCGGGATGGATCGAAAATTTCGATCTATGAGCCTCTTCCATCAACGTAATACGCGTACCGCCCACGAACGGTACCCAAATCCGACCCTGAAACGTCATAAGGCCTCGACTATCCTTGACAAACTCAGAGATTAACCCCACAACCCGCTCTTTCTTCTGCATTTCGGGTCGCACAGCCTCTGCCTGGGCCCTACGAATATCATCCAATACAGGAGTCATCACGGTCAGTCTCAAGCATACATCTCGCAATGGAGTGCTCTCCGCCCTGCGGCTCAATGCATCGGCTACCACATTAGCCTTGCCTGGGTGGTACAGGATCTCACAATCATAATCCTTGACCACATCCAACCACCTCCTCTGACGCATATTTAGGTTGGGTTGATCCATCAAATACTTCAAACTCTTATGGTCCGTGTATATCGTACATCAAACCCCATACAAGTAGTGACGCCAAATCTTGAGAGCGAACACTACTGCCCCCAACTCTAAATCATGCGTGGGATATCTCGCCTCATGAGGCTTCAGCTGCCTCGACGCATAAGCTATCACATGACCCCTCTGCATCAACACTGCACCCAATCCCGAAATCGATGCGTCGCAATATACCACGAAATCTTCCATCCCTTCTGGGAGAGCTAATACCGGGGCTTCGCACAATTTCTGGCGAAGTGTCTCAAAGGAGGTCTGCTGCTCGGGCCCCCATGAGAATGTAACACCCTTCCGGGTCAATCTGGTGAGTGGCACTGCGATCTTGGAGAAATCCTTGATAAATCTCCGATAATACCCTGCCAACCCAAGGAAACTCCTGATCTCAGAGGGTGACTTCGGCACCTCCCAACTCATCACCGCCTCAACCTTGGCCGGATCGACTAATATCCCTTTCTGATTAACCACATGTCCTAGAAACTGGACCTCCCGCAACCAGAAGTCACATTTGGAGAACTTTGCATAAAGCTTCTCCGACCTCAATACCTCAAGGACCTCCCTCAAATGCTCCTCATGCTGCTCTCTAGATCTCGAATACACCAGAATGCCGTCGATAAATACGATCACTGACCGATCCAACATCGGCCTGCATACCCTGTTCATGAGATCCATGAACACAGCCGGGGCATTGGTGAGTCCAAAAGGCATCACCACAAACTCATAATGCCCATATCGCGTCCTAAACGCTGTCTTCTGGACGTCTTCATCTCGTACTCTCACCTGATGGTAACCTGACCTCAGATCGATCTTGGAAAACCAAGACGCTCCCTGCAACTGATCGAATAAATCATCGATCCTCGGCAACGGGTAACGGTTCTTGACCGTTAGCTTGTTCAACTCCCGGTAATCAATGCACATCCGGTGTGAACCATCCTTCTTCTTGACGAACAGAATAGGTGCTCCCCATGGCGAGCTGCTCGGCCGAATGAATCCCTTCCCCAGCAACTCCTGGAGTTGCGAGGACAACTCTTGCATCTCTGGAGGTGCAAGACGATAGGGCACTTTAGCAATAGGTGCTGCCCCCAGAACCAGTTCGATATTAAACTCTACTTGCCTCACAGGCGGTACTCCCGGCAGTTCCTCGGGAAAAACATCTGAAAACTCACGCACCACAGGGACCTCCTTAATTGACTTCGGTCTCTCGGAAACCTCCCGCGTATCCATCACATACGCCACATAACCCTTACAGCCCTGCTGTAGACACTGCCTCGCTCTAGCGGCCGAACAAAAAGCTGATCCTGAACGGGTACCCTCACCGTACACCGAAAGAACTCCCCCACTATGGTCTCGTATGGTCACCAACTGGCGCTCACAGTCGATGACAGCGCCGAATCGGCTCAACCAGTCCATGCCCACGATGACACAGACATCCCCCATCGCAATAGGAATCAGGTCAATCGGGAATTCAACCCCGAAGATCTCTAGTACACATCCCCGAAGAACCTCCGTAGCACAAATCACCTTCTCGTCAGCTATAGAGACTCTCAAAGGTCGAGTCAACGACTCACGACTAACGCCAATATGCTGACTAAAGGCCAAGGACACAAAGGACCTACTCGCACCCGAGTCAAATAACACTAAGGCAGGCACCGAGTTCACAAGGAAAGTACCTACGCGCATAATAACATAAGCATAACATATCGACATTAAAAATAATTACATGAATTACAACATACCTGCCACAACATCGGGCGCAGCGCGGACCTCTTCCGCAGTCAGCTGAAAAGCTCTCCCACGAGCCCTCGGGGCCTCGACCTTCACCGGTCGAGTCTCAGTAGTCCTGGCAAGAGGTGCAGATCCTTGACGAAGCTGCGGACACTCGGCCTTTCGATGGCCGGTCTGGTTGCAATGGAAGCAAACCATAAACCCCTTGGGGCACTCCCTAGCAATGTGCCCCTCCTTGCCGCACTTGTAGCAGGCACCGGCTCGACACGCCCCATCGTGACCCTTGCCGCACTTTACGCAAGTGCGGTTCTTCGAACCTCCCGTCCTCGAATCGGCGGACTTGATCCGCTTGGCTGCCGGCTGAGACTGAGCCGGCCGCCGGTCTGCCTGCTGAGACTCGGCCTCCTCCCTGGCCTGAGTCTCTAACTCGGTCTCACGCTTCCTGGCATTCGCCTGAAGCTCAGTAAAAGTATGATAAGTGGAGTTTGACACAAACTCCCGGATCTCCCTCCTCAGAACACCCAAGTACCGGCTCATCCGAGCTTGCTCTGTGGCCACCAGCTCGGGGCAAAACATCGCCCTCTCATGGAACTTCCGCGTGATCGCCGCCACCGAATCAGTACCCTGCTTGAGGGTTAAGAACTCCTGAACCAATCGTTCCCGCTCCACCGGGGGAACGTACTCCTCCCTGAACATGGTAGTGAACCCATCCCATGTCACTGCCGCAGTCTCTGCCGAAGTGAAGTTCGCCGTCACGAACTTCCACCAGTCCTTTGCTCCCAGACGGAGCTGGTTCAAAGCGAACCGTACCCTCAGGTGCTCCGGGCATGAACAAGTGTAGAAGCACCCCTCTATATCTGCGATCCACCTCATCGCAGCAATCGGATCCTGCGTCCCATCGAACTCTGGTGGCTTCGTGTTGCTGAACTCTCGGAACAACAATGAATCACCCCCCTGTGGCCTAGCAGCGGCCACAGCTGCGGTAGCTGCAGCGGTTGCAGCCTCAGTCAATGCGGCGTACCGCTCGTCGAACGTCTCCATCAGGGTGGTCTTGATAGACCCAAACATCTCCGGGATCTCAGCCCGGATCGCCGCCGCCACCTCCTCGTGGATCATCTGACGAATATCCTCGTCACTCACACCGCTCGTACTTGCCCCGTGCCGTGGTCTAACCATGATATCTCTGAAATACAACATAAAACTATCAGAGATTCTACCAAGTATAATCGTACTCGACACGCAACCCTACTCAGTCCCAGATATCCAGGGATTCTTACTTGGGCCTCCCACTGACCCGGTGTCCTCGGTAGTACGGGCCCAATACTACCGACCACACCGCATCAATGTTCATCCCAAGTCCTCCTCCCCAAACTCCAGATAGTGAGTACTCTACTTCTGATACGCTCTATCTACCCGCATACTAGCAAAGCATCTCATATAAGCAACTTCCCTAGACTAAGGCATCACAAATCAGGCCACTCTAGTCCTATCATGAATACCTAGTCTTCTAGCATGCATAACAATTCATATCATATAATATTGTAGGGTATTTTAGGGATCTTTACCGCTCGGGCGCTGACTGATCGTACACACTGCTTCTTTCTTGCTTACCACAAAACCATTTACAAAAGTTTATGCCTTTATTTGAAAAGTTTCCTCAAATCCTCGGTTTGAGTTCAGTTACCCCCAAAGGTGCACCCGAATCCCTCAAACCAAGGCTCTGATACCAGTTGTAACGACTCAAATTTTTCAAACAAATTTTTCATTTTTAAAACACAATTATTTCCATTAAAAACAAGGCATAACTAGTTAATTATTCATTCAATACAATTATTCAAATCCCAAGATCATAGAAACCATCTTCAGTGTGTATCGATCATGCCGACGCCTTCCCACGGTCCTCGCTAGTACCTGAAATACATGCACAACAACTGTAAGCATAAATGCTTAGTGAGTTCCCCAATATACACTTACACACATACGCCTTTCCAGGCCCTGACCTTCCGGTCCTCATTACAACGCCTTCCGGCCCATAACATAATCGCCTTCCGGCCCACATATCATACATAGCATACATAACAATTAACTTACCACATATAGCATACATATCACATATCATATCTGACCTTCCGGTCACACAGTCAAACCCTTCCGGGTACAGTATAGTGAGAAGACTCACCTCGTATATGCTGAAAGCTAGCAACTCCTGAAATGACTCGTGCACAACCGACGAGCTACAACCTCCCTATAACATTACATGACTCATTAATAATTATCTCTTCTAAGTGTGACTATCCCTAAGAAGTCAGACTTAGGTCAACTCTGGTCAACGGTCAACGGTCAGCTCGACCGGACTCGGCGAGTCCCATGGCGACTCGGCGAGTCTAGTCGTCCTCACAAATTCCTGAATATTCCCTTTCTACTCGTCGAGTATTCCTCTTGACTCGACGAGGTCCTCGTGGAAGAATCGCGGGGCCACCCCGACTCCACTCGCCGAGTCTGATGAACAACTCGGCGAGTCCCAGTAAATCTTCAAGCTACTCGCCGAGTCTGAAGAACAACTCGGCGAGTCCATGCCATGCAGACGAGTAACTGCTTCCTGAATTACGTATGGTCCAACAATATACAACCATGGGACCCTCTGGACGTCTAAACATCTCATTACTGGGGTAAAAACGTTTGGGTAACAACATCATAACCCATCAAATCACTAAATGGGTTTCATAAACCCTAAACTTACATACACATCAAAATAACAGAATTGGTCCGAGTATTACCTGAAAACGCACTCTCTGTGTCCCCCAAATCTCAGGTCTCAATTCTCCTTGATATTCTTTTAGCCAAATCCCTCTTCTTCTTGCCTAACCAATTCTTCCAAGTTCCAAAAGCTTTCTCTCCTGCTCCAGACGTCCACAGCGATTAGGGTTCCTCTCAATCGACCAAAAGACTGAAAATGACGGCCTAAGAGGCTTTAAATACGATCCAAACTGAACGGTTAGGGTTTCTGCTGAACAGCGTCGACTCGCCGAGTCCATATCTGGACTCGTCGAGTCCAGTCGCGGACCCGCGACCAAGTCTGCGATCCTACTCGGCGAGTCTAGGCTCCAACTCGCCGAGTCCCCTCTTAAATCACCCCAAAAACATAATTTTAATAATACCTGAGATTCCGGGCTGTTACAAAAAGAGACTAATTAAATAGAAGGGGTTGATTATGTAAATCAATCATTCTTTTAGTGTGGGCCAATGATCCATGATCATGTAGGTGAGATAAACTAATCCATGGATAGTCCATGGAGGTTAAACCCATGGAGCATGAGAATGTGGAAAGTCATGGGTTATTAGGGTTTGCAACGTGTAACCCTAGCATGTGCAACACTATAAATAGAACCCCTTTAGAGCCAAAATCGGCTACACCATCTCTAGGAGATAACCAAATTATTCTCTCAAGCCTCCTTTTGCATTTTGGTGTTTGTGAACCAATAGATGCATCACACTTGAGGTGCTCAAGCTTTCAAATGTCAAGAACTCTACCCTACTCAAGAGGTAAGCATCCAAACTAAAGTTTTATATTGTATAGCTTCAATTGTATGCTAGACAGGGAGAATGATCTGGAAAAACAAAATGCATGTATAATTAGAGAAAACATAGATCTAAAGCATTTAGGGTTGCATGTGCACCATAGGAGTGTTATAGTGCTCAAAACCCAACACCTTTTGCATGTCGTGATCATTAGTGGGTTATTGAGGGGTTGTATCTCGTGTAGCGGGTTCCAATGTGTTCAATTGTTATTCTGGTTTTGGTCAAGATCGGTTCAGGGGTATTGGGTGGAAGGTCCTTGGTCAGGATTCAACAGGTTAGTTTTCCAGTAATTGTTAGGGTTCAATGGTTTCAGTAATTGTTCTTGTAGAAGCGATAGTTACCTATGGAAGAACTGTTGGGTTCAAACACTACTGCTGCTTTGAGAGGAGAAGTAGCAAGAAGATAGTGGTGTCAGTTGCATGAGTTTTTTATGTTGGATTAGTGTCTAAGTCCATAACTATTTTGGTATGTACTTGAACCGATGGTGCATGGTCCTTTTGGGTTGCCTTCACCAAAGCAACTTGATAGGATGAATTATGGAGAGAAAGGATTAAATATGATTTATTAATATATTATGAGAATAATAAAGGAGAAATCATATTGTTTAATTAATATTAGTCAAGAATTAATAAGAATTAAGTTTGTGACTAAAAGAGATTAATTAAACTAAAGGGACTTGAGCTGTCAATTGTATGATAGTTGAATATTGAGCTAATGGACTCCTTATTAAAGGAGTGGACGAATTCTATGGGACACCCTTTAGAAATCGTTCCAAGGCCTTTAAGGAAGGAGCCCATGGGTTGCTTAGGGCTTAAGCATCCAAATTAGGGTTTCCTTGTTAGATAATCCTAATAGCCTCACTATTTAAAGAGCCCTTATGCCCCAAAACATGGACAAGCTTCCTGTTAGGGTTTCCACATGTTTTTGGGCAGCCTCCTTCTCTTCTCTTCTTCATCCTCTTGCTCTTGGTGTTTGTGAACCATTAGAGGAGTGACATTTGTGACTCTAAGCTTTCTAAAGTCATTACAAGGAGGAATGGTGATTGTTATTGCTACATAACAATCAAGGTAATATCTTAAACCCATTATTATGTTAATATGATTACTTGTATGCTAGAACTATGGTTTATAGTCTTGGATAACTTGCATGTACAATAGAGAAACCTAGATCCAAACATTAAGGTTTGTATGAGCACATAGGATGTTCTTATGACTAAAACCCATCAGTGGTATCAGAGCCTTGATTGGTTTCTATTGTATTGATGCCTTGTATGTTTGTTCAAGTTGAAAATTTCGATTTTTGTGAATCTGCCTGATGAACTCGGCGAGTCCCATTGTGGACTCGGCGAGTAGGCCCCTACTCGGCGAGTCCATATGGGTACTCGGCGAGTTCGAACGTCAGAAAGAGGGAATTTCAGGATTTCTTACTGTTTTTCTCATGGATACTTGCCTTATCTGTTTTAGATCATTAAAATATGATTTTATTCATATTTTTTAGTATATCCTTGATTAAACAAAAGATAATTACCAATTGATTAGATAATAACTTCCTTATATGATTAAAGTTGATTATTTGTATTAATTGAGTAACTTATTTTGCAAGAAATTAAAATTAGGTCAAATATAGATAATGATAAGATTAATTGTTTAATTTATATTATTTGTTATTTGATCCTTGTGTTATGAAAAGTTTCAATCCCCCCCTTTAGGTTTTATAGTTCAAATTTGAACTCAAAAGTTTTGTTTTGAAATTTAAATAGTTGAAACCCTAATGTTTTGAAAAAGGTTTCAAAACTTGCCCTCAAGTTTTGGAATTTAAATTTTGATTAAAAGTTTAATTTTGATGTATATTTAAATTCTAAACCTAAATGTTTTGAAATGTTTCAAAACTTGCCCTCAAGTTTTGGAATTTAAAAGTTGATTAAAAGGTTTAATTTAGGAATGTTAAATTCTAAAACCCTAGTATTGTCTTGAAAAGTTCAAATCACACCCTTATGGTTTTATTAATTAATTAAGGTGTATAATTAAAAGAGGTTTAATAAATCCATAAAAGTTTTGGTTTAAAATTTAATTGAATTAAAAGTATAATTGTTAAATTAGACCACCTAGTATTTTAAAAGTGTAAAATACACCCTATACTATATATAACATTAAAAGTCTAACATTATATATATATATATATATATATATATATATATATATATATATATATATATATATATATATATATATGTATGTATGTATGAGTAAAAGTCAGTCTTACGGTTAGTAGGCCTCATTCACGAAGCTGGTCTATAAGGGGTGTTTAAGGAAATTGCCTATAAAATGGCGATTGAATGGGTATCCACTCTTACCCACCGCACTCTTGACTAGTGGAGGGTCGTTAGCCGAACGGGTAGGATAAGACATAACCTTCCATTATAAGTATAATGAAGTACAAAAGTAACTAAATGTTTTACAAAATTCCCAATCTTAGTTACTTTAGGCAAAAGTGAATCGATGCAATTTCATGAAATTACACTTTGTGCCCTTGCGAAGACGTTAGTGGAGCGTGTGTGGTTTACCGACACACTAAATGGTTCTAAGAAAAGGTAGCAAAGGGTGACTCAATATTTGTCATAGTTCGGTGGAGCGTGTGTGGTTTACCGGCACATAGAATAGGTGACTGTAACATGTGAGGGCACCATGTAAGTTTGCATGGTTATTCACACCCGCTTTGTGATCCTCGGCATCCCAGTCACAAACAAGAGGGGCATATCGAGATTTAAACATGCCATTGAAATGTTCAATGAACCTCAAAGGATCTAGGAGTTTTCATAGATTTAAAACTTAAATTTCTTTTTCATTTTTCATGGTGGAAATTAGTGAATCGTCATTCACTTACCTTCAAATATTCTGCAACTAGATTACGGTATCCCTTTTCTAAGTTGCAGCGTATTGTGTTGGGTCCTAGCCTTAGTATTTCATTTGGGTAATTTACTAAGGACTCAATCACTCAACTAACTTGAATTCGTTTTCTCCCGTTTTGTAGATGTCAAAGTATGACAACTATGGTCTTCCCAAATCCCGTGGAACAAGCATTCCACATGAAGATGATATTCCACGATTCGATCGAGGAACAAGAGATCATGCTTCACTTCCTCCACCCCCTCCAATTATTCTCCCTAACCCACAAGTTCAAAGGCTTGAAAAGTTCAAGCTCACTCAAGCCCTTTTGGCAAGTAAACATAAAGAAGGAAAGTTAGTGTGTGCACACGTCCTAGGGATGAAGTCACACATTGATAGGTTAAGAATGTTGGGATCCGTTGTCTGTGAGGAGATGGCTGTTGACTGGGTTCTTCAGTCACTTCCTAACTCGTATAGTGAGTTCGTAAGAGAGTACTATATGATGAACCACGATGTGACCCTTATAGATCTCACCTACATGCTTATTGCCACTAAATCAACAATGGTTTGGCGCAATGGAAAAGCAAATTTGATTGGTGAATCTACCTTCAAGACCTCTATGGATATAGGTAATGACAACGAAAGACATGCCATGATCGAAGAGTTTAATCATAAGAGAAAGGCAATATCTGAAGTAGTTCCATGTGTTGTTCCTAAAGAGTCAATTTGCTTTTATTGCCAAGAGAAGGGGCATTAAAGACGAAGCTACCCTATTTACCTAAGAGATCTAAAAGATGGGAGAGTCAAGATGTATGGCTCTGCTTTTGGTAAAATCCATTGACTAACTCTTTTAAGCTCCTATTCTAGATTCTTAATACATAATGTGATAAGATTACAATTGATGTTTTGTAGGATAAAGAAAAGAGAGGAAGCTTAAGGGAAGAAGTGAGCAGAATCCAACCGTGAAGGAATGGATTTCGATCGCATTACTTGAAGATTAGATTCTTGAGCTGCTACTTAGAGTTAGAATTAGATTGTTAAGAAAGATGTATTAGCATAGTTTTTCAAAGAATTGCATTGTAAGGACAATTTTTTCCGCAATAAAATAAATTTTGATTTTATATTATCCTTGCAATGGCGTGTATGAAAAATTGATGTTTGAATGTTTCTATTATTAGCAATAATGGATTTGATTCTTAATTATGGAAATATCGAAAATTTACCAAATAAGGAGAGTTTCTCATCGCCCAAGTTTCAGTTGGACAGAAATTTGGAATCACACAACTTGGTTGCATGATGAATGAGAAATTTCATATTTGGAAATTAGATTAATTCATTGACAAAGTGTCAAGTGAAGGACTAGGAGATCGAGTACGCAAAGTTGTGTGTTGATCAAAGTCCACCATAAGAGTAACAAAGATATTCGTCATGATTTACTAAAGGTTTAGTAAATATGATTATACTTATAAGATTAAGTGTACTTCTGAATTGATTGAAAAGGTTTAAATCAATAGCAGAACGAATAAGAAGAATAAAGTAGGCAGAAAGATAAAAGTTTCTCCATTCTAAGAAGAAGGGAGAGTACCTTTTATGCTTTATGATATGTCTTAATGATTAAGAACCATATCTCAATTGATCCTCTAAGTGAGTCTTAGTACAATTATATAAGAAGAGGAATCAAGAATTGAAGAAATGGTTAAATCATAAAGTCAATCATACTTCGTTCCAAAACAAGTCTTAGAGTTAAGATTGTGATATTGAGTGACAAGTATTAGGAAGGTTTATAACATTCATCAAATATGGAAAATTGTGATGTCTCGGATAAGACAAAGACCAACTAGGACCAATTTATGAAGTGTTTTGATAAAAACTACACTAACTCTTGAATATTTGTTTGTCAAGAAATGTTTATTGACAAGAGAATATTATACGTCAAGGAGTCAGTGGGAGTTTTAATAGTCTTGAAAGGTTTCAAGAAAAAATCAAAATAAACCTTATCGGTCATCACTAGCACACGAGTTGAGGTTTACAACCTATCGTGTTGACATTATTTTGCATCTGTGCTGTTCCAATTAATTTAATTATGCACGTAAGTTCTATGAGTTCTCATTTGAATGCATAAAAGGCAAGGACCTTGATCAATGAAAAGTACATTGATAGGAAAAGGTGAGCTGCTTAACTACTTGGATGACATGGTGGGCAGCTGTGTTACCATAAGGCAAAGAAATCAAGATTAAGAAAGTTCGGTCCATATGAGTTTGAATTTGTCGTAAACTTTGGTTTTGAGAAATTCACATGGATAGGAATACATACACCATTAAAATATAAGTGTCATAAGATTCCCTACTTCATGAAAATGACTGTGAGTAAATGCTTTCACTAATAGAGATTTTAAGAAGATAGTGATTGTGAAATTGTATTCTCGAATTCGATTATGGTTACGGTATCCCTTTCCATGATTCGAATTGTGAGATTTGGCAATTAGTCTGAATTGTTTAGACACACATATGAGCTATCTATGGCAAAGGTGTATAAGTTTAAGAAGCCTCGATAAAAGATTATCAAAGCATTGGGTATTAGAAATATGAACTTAAAGAAATTCAATAGGCATTGTTTTTCTGGAAGTTAAGATGGTTTCTGAATACATGTCAAAGCTAGTGGGAGCATAAGTGTTATGTTTATAATAATCATCTTGATAGTGGGAGCATAAAAGTTATGATTGTATGATTATTAAGGCAAGTATTGCAAGTTAGCAATATTAATTATAGAAAACAAGAGTCATACCTTGTAAAGTTGTAAGGGTTGAATAGTTGTTTTGCTATAATTAAGGGAGAGAATATTATGCTTCATTTCAAATCTAAAGGCTTAGGTTGTGGAATGTTAATAAATTTAGTCAATGATACATAGTGTGTTCTCAAATTTCGATTATGATTACGACATTCCTCTTCATAGTTCAAATTTTGAAAACGTAGCACATAAAATATTACGGCAGAAGATTGATAAAGTATCAAATCTTTATGTAAGACATTATGCATCGTGTCCCATACGCTTCAGGTATAGGATCGATTGCAAATGCTATAATATTTGACCATTCTAAAATTTTCCAAATGTCTAGCGCATTTAGAGGGAAAAAGGACAAGAATCGGTTTTGACTAAGATAATTAAACAACTATCAAAGGACAATCCAAAGTTCGCCTAGGATTGGTCGCTTGTGAGTAGTTGGAAGTATAGTATTGGATGGACCATATCGACATTATTATGAATATATAAGATTCTATTGAGAATGAGTTGTCATATGGTAAGTATGGAAAGTTTTCCATATTAAGAATTGAATATTGAAAATCTATGTCTAGATTAGAAACTTTTATGCAAAAGGATGTTCAAAGGAATGTACTTTGAGTGAGAGACATCATATCTAAGGAATTGTATTGTAACAATCTCCGATAGAGGACTTTGTAATTTCATTGGCAATAGTCATTGTGACTTTAGTGCAGTGACATTACAAAAGGATCGTTGCATAAAATGTTAGAATCTAACATATTCCATAAGTGGCAAGAATTTGATATTCTTTCACTTGTGAAAAGGATTCAGAGTTGTGAAATGAGTATGATTGGAAATATGTTCAATTTGATCTATTTCACAAAGTAAGAACCATAGGTAAACATTGTGTGCATGCTAGGAGCATGGGACAAGTGTAGTAATAATTCGAGTAAGAAGTTGATTACCCGAAACAAAAAATAATGAGTAATCGATATGGTGATAAATAAAAGGTCTTTTATTTATGCTCAAAGGTTTGAGGCCATATGGGATTAGTATTATTCTTATGTTTCACTTTGCATGTTTTGACTTCCTGAATAATTTAATTGGTTGAGAACAGTCAAATTATTCGAACGAGCCATAGTCGTTCATATGTTGGAAGTAGGTATGCATGAAGACTGTCGTGAATTGGTGTGTGGATTGTCTAAAGAGTATTAGACATAAGCAAATGTTTGCTGCAACGTTCATGAGTGCTTACGAATATGATTTGAGCAATGGATTAAACCCACGCTCACTTGGATCACTCCATGAATTGTATCACGAGTGATTGGTGAGACGATAACATCTCATATTCTTGAAACCGAGATGTGTGAGTTGTATCTTGCAAATCGGTTGCACATTGATAATATGAAAACGCACCAGTAACTTGGTGTCATAAAACATATTGTTGTGTGTGATTCGGTGAGTGAGTGCAAGCGAGCATTGAATCAAAGTTTATCCGTTACTTTTATCCAAAGTAGGATAAAAGCGATATCTTTGGGCCCCTCGATGATTTAGTGATGACAAACGTAAATGCTCGACCGGGCTAGGGCTAATTTGATTTGTTCAATTAGTCACTCGTCATAAATCGGAAGTCGAGAAATAGTACAGAGAGAATGATTAGAAATCATGTCTTATACGATATCTAGAATGGAGGAATATATGATCCCTTATCTAAAGGACACGCGTATCTGATAGGATCAGAGTTGCCAGCGGCTTTGGAAAGCTACAATTACAGATCAGGATCTGAAGTCATACGCATAATAGTTATTAGACTTATCCAAGTGGGAGACTGTTGGATTAGTGTCTAAGTCCATAACTATTTTGGTATGTAGTTGACCCGATGGTGCATGGTCCTTTTGGGTTGCCTTCACCAAAGCAACTTGATAGGATGAATTATGGAGATAAAGGATTAAATATGATTTATTAATATATTATGAGAATAATAAAGGAGAAATCATATTGTTTAATTAATATTAGTCAAGAATTAATAAGAATTAAGTTTGTGACTAAAAGAGATTAATTAAACTAAAGGGACTTGAACTGTCAATTGTATGATAGTTGAATATTGAGCTAATGGACTCCTTATTAAAGGAGTGGACGAATTCTATGGGAAACCCATTAGAAATCGTTCCAAGGCCTTTAAGGAAGGAGCCCATGGGTTGCTTAGGGCTTAAGCATCCATATTAGGGTTTCCTTGTTAGATAACCCTAATAGCCTCACTATTTAAAGAGCCCTTATGCCCCAAAAACGTGGACAAGCTTCCTTTTAGGGTTTCCACATGTTTTTGGGTAGCCTCCTTCTCTTCTCTTCTTCATCCTCTTGCTTTTGGTGTTTGTGAACCATTAGAGGAGTGACATTTGTGACTCTAAGCTTTATAAAGTCATTACAAGGAGGAATTATGATTGTTATTGCTACATAACAATCAAGGTAATATCTTAAACCCATTCTTATGTTAATATGATTGCTTGTATGCTAGAACTAGGGTTTATAGTCTTGGATAACTTGCATGTATAATAGAGAAACCTAGATCCAAGCATTAGGGTTTGTATGAGCACATAGGATGTTCTTATGACTAAAACCTATCAGTTTAGTCATTGGATGTGTTAGAGGAGTTGTATGTTCGCATGGATTGTAGATGACTAGAGTTTAGTGGTACTTTGAGAACCAAAACTGGGGTGAAGATTCGTCAGTTCCAGGCAAGTGTTATGGATTTTAGTCGCCGACATAAGAAATCAAGGAATTGGTGGAGTATCGTGACACTAAAAGAGGAATTGCTCCTCTAATGTCATCGAGCTGAAGAAGTTTGACTTGGACAAGGCTTCAGATATCTATATAATAGAACTATTATTTATTTTTCCATCATTCACTTGATTATATTATTTTTCCATCTTTAAACAATATAGGTTTTGTGCCTATTATATAGGTACATTTAGCAATTATAAATTTATGAATAAATCTAGATTTACTTATCGTTTAATGGATGTTCACATTCACGATTTGAAATGATGTATTTATGTTAACAAATATTTTCTCGTAATGTTAATTATGAAGTAAATCTATAAAATTTCATTAAATAAATAATTCTGATCATAACACATAAATGATCAAATGATGTTTGATTGAAACTTATCTATGTTATAATCATAATAACTATATAAATAAGAAATACATATACCAACTTCAAAAGGATGTAATTTTTTAAGGCAAATGAGCTTGATTCATTTGATATATGTGAATCCTATTTATATGGGAAGATGATTCACAAGTGCCTTTATCTATTAGCAGTTAAAGAACAAAAGGCTTGACAAAGAATTATATATAAGTGATGTACGTAATGTTTTCAATCCATGACTATAATTGGTGATAGATGTTTAATCAATTTCACCGACGACTTTTATTCATTATTGATGAAACCTTTGATTTGATCAAATTGTTTCACAATGAAGATTAAAATACAACTTAATAATATCATCATTAACCTTTCGTTGTGATAGAGAAAATGAGTTTTTGTGAACCAAGTCTTCTTGGAACATCTTAGGAGTTGTGGAATCGATTCACAACTCATTCCGACAAAAACACTTACTCGTCATTAGTATGGTTCTTGTGGCACAGGATTATCTAGTCACTTGGATCTATCTTTTGATGTTTGAGATAGCCTTCGAATTTGCTAGTGGGTTAGGGTCACCTAGCTACTGGTTGAATGTCGATGGTACAAGTTATTGAAGATGATAAAACATAGACCTTGCAGTCTATTATATGATGTTTTAAAAGAACTATTTACTTTATAATTTTTTTGGAATTATGTTCAGTGCAACAAATATTATATATATATATATATATATATATATATATATATATATATATATTCCAACCAAACAAGTGGATTAAATACTTTCATTAAACTAAGGATGTAATGGTTTATCCTTATCTAAAAGGTATGGAGTTATAGAGCTTAAGTTAGACAATAAGCTTAACCACTCTAGCATCTACTAATTGCATTTATGTAGACTATCCTAAATGATTGTTTAGGATGAAGTCTCTACTAACCCCACTAATTGTCATTCCATAAGACAAGTACTTAAAAAGTTCTTTTTCTAAGTGGGAGGAATTTGGAACTTTAAGAGCTAAAGATCCATAAGCTAAATATATCATAGTTTGGAACTAGCAAGTGTTCATCTGGTGTTGAATCCTCTCAATAGTTGATCGGAAACTAATAAAACACATAGAGATGCATTCATGTATGATTATCAAGTATGGGCTTGATTAATGTTCCTCCATATATTATGAATATAAAGAGTAGGTGAGTTTTCAGAGGAGAAAACATACATAAATGAAAATATTTCAAAGATTTAAGGTAACATCTCAAAGTAAGAATCTTCTTTTTATAAGATAATTACATAGTGTGATTTGATTATAAATCAAGATGATTCTAGTGTTTTTTTTTCTACAAAGCTAGTAGGAGCGTGGTAACATTCCTAGTCTTATATGCAATCAACATACTAATACATGGAATAAAGATCTATATAGATAGATCATGGCAATTTTCAAGAATAAGTAAAATTGAATTAATTGTCAAGGATCTTAAAGGGCTTAAGATAAAGGACTCTGAGAGAGTTCTCTTGTCAAGTAACACATGACATGATTTTGAGCAAAATCCTAGTGAAAATGTTGTTAACTAGATAATATGATTGTATTCCATATGCCGCTATAATTAGTTTAATCATATATGTCATGATTATACATAAAGGTCAAATAAGTCGTATGCTTGGAGCATGTCGATTGATACCAGTATAATCCAAGAACGAGTCATTATGTGACTTACAGGAACATTCTAAAGTACTTGCGAGAACTATAGAAATATTCCTAATCCGCAGAGTATTTAAAAGAAAGCTATGTTTAAAGTTGTTACACATGTGCTAAATTTTTAAATAGATTGAGATGACTCTCAGTCACAATCTAGCATATCCTCATTATGAACAAAGATAAAGTTACATGGATAGTGTTTCCATGAAGATTTTAATTACAGTTAGACATCAGAGTTAGAGTACCTTGTGGTTTGGAGAACCACATACAAAGATACTTAATGTGTACTTCATTATGACTATGTGTAATCCCATTATGTAAGTATTGGTATCTAAGTTATAACTAAACATCTAATTCATTCTCAATAGTTTTTTTTTTATATATGAGTTATATAAAACCGAAAATGTTTGTATTCGCAAAGTTTATTACAAATCAAGTTTGTCAGATCTACTTAACAAAGCTACTTCATTAGCTAAAGCATGAAAGTCAAGCTGGTGCTATATGGCCTTGTTGATATAAGTAGATGTGTTTGATTGAAATTTAGTATTTGGATATTAGAACAGTACAAGCAACATATATTGTAATGAATTAATATATTGGATATGAGTCTTTCATTGAATAATTGTTGTGTTCTATATTAGCATGTTTAAATCCTTGCATGTAGTATATAAAGAGTGTCTTATGCATGAGAAACTAGCACTTCTTCTTCTTCTTCTTCTTCTTCTTCTCTTTTTCTCTCTAAAAACTGTCGGCATAAAAGGGCTTGGAACTCTCATTCTTGTGAAGATTATTCAAATCTTTTGGTGGCTTAAAGTGTTTCTCTTTTAGTGCTTATTTTAGTTAAGCACTTAAAGGCTTAAAAAGTACTTTATACAAGAAGAAACTAACATTCAAAGTGTCTTACTCTTGATGGTGGATACTTGTAGAGAAGATCATGTTCTTTGATCTTTACATCTTTATCAACACCCCAAAACCAAGTGGGTTCAAAGGCTTCAAATGTTATCTCTAAAACATCCTATAGTTGTTTCAATATCATTCTAACCTCTATAAATGGATCCTAGATGGTTTGGTTTTGTTATGAATTAAAAATAAACTTATTATTTTTAAAGTCTTTTGTTTCCGGTTTTTATGAAAAACAAACTTATATTTTGTATCAAAAACCCATCATTATTATGGTTCAAATATCGAGGACCTAAGTTGTGATAAAATGTTGAGAAAAAAGGGATTATTCGTACATGATTATTTGATCCATAATAAAGGATATGTCAAACCTTGTTTAACTTGGAAGGATTGATTTTATCATTAATATGTAATAGACTAGCTAGACTAAATTAGAGACATTAAAATTATTCAAGGATCGACAAACCCAGAGAAACAAAACATCAAAAGAGAAGACGATTGGGGTAAAGCTAGTCCAAGGCTCAGAGCAATGAAGATGAGAGAAATGATAAATTGATATGGTTATGAAGTCCAATCCGTATCTTGGCCCATTTCATGATGCGGTCACGCAAAATCTCATGAATGCTTTTAGTATTTTAGAGTGTAAACTAAACTACTAAAGGGTACATACTGATACTATACATCAAAAGGGTATAAATTAGAAAAATAATTATTTAGAAGGTTATATATTGATAACTTCTGATAAAGAAATTATATAATATTATGTTGCATGAAATTCATACATGTAACCAATAAGGTTATTTGGAGACATCAAAATAAATTATTTTCTAAGAGAAAATATCGAAATAAACAAAATTAATTCAACGATATTTTTTTAAATCATCACAAATGGACTTATCAGACTGATATAATCAGAAGGAAGATGATCGAAATTGTAGATAATCCGCCGAAGAGTGCAATCAAATCGAAAAATCAAATTCATTCACAGATATGATTTCATATTTTAGAAAAGAAACGTAGTCAAAGAATATAAGGTTGAAGATGGTTCCTTTTCGGTTTTAATTTTTTTGATTTCGGTTTTTGAATTCTAGCAAACCCATCAAACGTGTTCCGACGAAATAAGTTATTATTTTTGTCATTTTGTGAATTCCTACTCGTTGGAACTTAGAAATATGTGTATGAAGTTTTTATTTCTTGTAACTTTTAGCATTTTTTAGTTGCTTTTAATTGCATTCAGAGATATATTTGACAAATCACTATCACAATTAATGACATTAAGGTTTTAAATAATAGATTTTAATTTTTTTTATAGAAACATTTATCTTTTGTAATTATATGTGAAATTTGAAGTTATAACTAATTTTAAAATTTTGGTATATCTCTTAATTAATAAATTATTTTAAATTATTAATAATTATAAATTTTTATTATGAAAGTTTAATTAATTTTGTAACCGTAGTTTTCAT